>NC_143259.1:12243969-12326469 GCF_984573655.1 Nuphar pumila
CAATTATGGAGAATTGGCTACTATTGGCCCGCCATGATGTCAGATGCAATTAAGTTTTCACAGAGTTGTAAGGTTTGTCAAATTCATGGTGACCTTATACATCAACCACATGACTACCTACATGCTATGACCACAACTTGGCTCTTTGCATCTTGGGGCCTAGATGTTATTGGTCCTATTGCTCCTAAATCATCAACAAATCATCAATATATTTTGACAGCTACTGATTATTATTCTAAATGGGCTGAAATTATACCTATCAGAATGGTAACTAGAGCAATAATATCAAATTTTCTGCAGACGAATATCATTTATTGATTTAGAATCTCAACGTCAATAACTTTTGATAATATGACTCCATTTAAAAATCAAGTGGTGGAAAAACTTTGCATAAAGTTCAAAATGAAGCAAAAATTTTCATCGCCTTATCATCCCTCAACAAATGGATTGGCTAAGGCATTTAATATAACTTTTTGCAAGTTTTTGAAAAAAATAGTCGGTGACAACAAAAGAAATTGACATAAAAAGTTGGGTGAAGCTCTTTGGGCGTATCGAATCAGATATAAAATGGTCACCAATTGTACCCCATATTCTCTTATCTACGGTTCTGAAACAATATTATTTTTGAAAGTCCAACTCAAATCCTTAAGGGTATCACTTAGCAACTCGTTGACTCAGGAGAAAAGATATCGAATTTGTTATGGTGAACTCGATTCTTTAGATGAAAGAAGGTTGCAAGCTCATCCTTCTTTACAAGTTTATCAAACAACAATGACTAATGCCTATGATCAGAATGTAAAGTATAGGTCATTCAAAAAGAAAGATTTAGTGTTGATGATGCGGCGGCCTATTATTCCATCTCAATGTTCTCATGGTAAATTCAATCCCAAATGAGAGAGACCATATGTGATCCAGAAGGTGTTTGCAAATAGGGCTTATAGGGTGACATCTTAACATGGTGAATATGTTGTTCCTATCGTAAATGACCGCTTTTTAAAAAAATACTTTGTATGAAAGACAATGTTCTTAGCTACAAGAGCCTAAACTACACGAAGAATGCTTCTGGTTGCAAGATCCTAAACTGCACAGAGAGTGCTCCTAACCGCATGAGCCTAAACTACAAGTAGAGTGCTCCTAGCCGCAAGAGCCTAAACTGCACGGAGACGACTCTTACTACACGAGTATAAACTATATGGATAGTTACTTCAAGAAAAGACTCATATGAGTATAAACTGCTTAGGGGCATCGAATAGTTTTGCTTTCTCTTTTAAATGTAGTAACTCCATGTATGATTATAAACTGCTAATAAAAATGTGCCTAATAAATGTCTTGCAGTTTAAGTTAAACAATTTTTTCTCTTTGCCGCATGAGGTTAAACTGCATAATAATTATTAGGTCATTGTTATATATAGCCTAAAAAAATATGGTTTGTTCATGAGATTGAAAAATGCCAAGAAGTTGTTAAAAAAATGTCCAACGTTTAAAATAGAGAATGTCATTAAATACAACAATACAAAATTAAAGCACTCCAAAATTTATGCAAATATCAATTCTCCATACAAAAATAAAAGAAAAGAAAAAAGTTATTCATGGCTTGAATAATTTGGCTTTGGTGTTGCTGATGACATTAAATATAAGCTAAACATCTCATAAAAATGTTAATGTCCTCTTTGAGAAACTCCTCTTCTTGGTGGATAATACAAATTCACTAGATGCTAGTATCAAAGTTGAAGTTTTGGCTTGTTGACGTTGGATTCACATGTTTGCTATTCAAGATTATGGTCTAGGTCAAACATTATAAATTATTTGCGGACCTGACTAAAGTATGCAACACTTATAAGCTATTGGGTCATGATCTATGACCACTTGCCTTTTGGTTTAAACCCAACTTTAACCCTTTTGAGGATCAAATCCAGATCCATAATTTGCAATCTCTGAATCCAAAAAAGCAAAATGGATAAAAAATTTATGCTCTTTCAATAAGTGAGTGATGATTCAATTTAGGCCGTTTTGAGTCCAATAAGCAAAATGAATCCAAACCTCATGCCCTTTCAGAAAATAAGTGAAAATTTGATCCAAACTCTTTCGAGTTCAACAAGTAAAATGGATTCAAACTTCATGCCCTTTTAGGAAGTGATTAAAGGTCTAATTAAAACCCATTTAGGTCTAAGAAGTAAAGGGATCCAAACTTCATGCCTTTTCGACAAGTGGAGATTCAGTGTAGGCTCTTTCGGGTCTAAAAAAAAAAATCCAAACCTCACGCCCTTTCAGGAAGTGAGTGAAGATCCAACTCAAGCCCTTTTCGGGTCCAAAAAGTAAAATAGATCCAAACCTTATGCCCTTTTGAAAAGTGGGTAAAAATCTGATCCAAGCCTTTCAGGCCCAAGAAGTAAAAGGATCCATAAGTCACTTCCTTTCGATAAGTGAATAGAGATCTGATCTAAGCCCTTTCAAGTGCAAAAAGTAAAGGTATTCAAATCTCACGCCCTTTCGAGAAATGAGTGAAGATCTAGTCTAGGCCCTTTCGGGTTACAGAAAAGAAAATAATTCAAACCTCACACCCTTTCAGAAAGTGAGTAAAGATCCAACTCAGGTTGTTTTAGGTTCAATAAGTAAAATGGATCCATACCTCACACCCTTTTGAGAAGTGAGTGAAGATCCAACTCAAGCCCTTTTAGGCCCAATAAGAAAAGTAACATGAATCTAAACCTCATATCCTTTCGAGAAGTGAGTGAGGATCCAATCCAAGCCCTTTTCGAGTCTAATAAGAAAATAGATCCAAACCTCACACCCTTTTGAGAAGTGAGTGAAGATCCAATCAAGTTCTTTTGGGTTCAAAAAGTAAAATATATTTAAACCTCATGCCCTCTTGAGAAGTGAGTGAGGATCCAATCTAAGCCCTTTTTAGGTCTAACAAGAAAATGGATCCAAACTTCATGTTCTTTTAAGAAGTGAATGAAGATCCAACCCATGTACTTTCAGATCCAAAAAATAAAATAAATTCAAACATCACACCCTTTTGAAAAGTGAGTGAATGTTCAACCCAAACCATTTCATGTTCAAGAAGTAACTGAATCCAATCTTCACACTCTTTCAAAAAGTGAGTGAAGATCCAACCTAGTCCATTTTGGGTTTTAGAAGTAAAATGAATCCAAACCTCACACCCTTTTGAAATGTGAGTGAAGATCCAATTCAGATCATTTCGGGTCCAATAAGTTAAATGGATCTAAACCTCTTGCTCTTTTGAGAAGTGAGTGAAGATCTAACTCGGACCTTTTCGGGTCTAATGAGCAAAATGGATCCAAACATCACACCCTTTCGAGAAGTGAGTGAAGATCCAAGTCAGTCCCTTTCAGGTCCAATAAGCAAAATGGATCCAAACCTTATGCTTTTTCAATAAGTGAGTGAAGATCCAACTTAGGCCCTTTTGGGTCTAATAGGCAAAATAAATCCAAACCTCATATCCTTTTGAGAAGTGAGTGAAGATCCAACTCAGGCCCTTTCGGGTCCGATAAGTAAAGGGATCTAAATCTCACATCCTTTTGGAAAGTGATTGAAGTTCCAACTCAGACCCTTTTGGATCTAAAAAGTAAAATAGATCTAAAACTCGTGTCCTTTCAAAAAGTGAGTGAATACCCAATTTAAGCTATTTCAGGTCTAAAAAGTAAAATATATCCAAACCTCACACCATTTCGAAAAGTGAGTGAAGATCTAATTCAAGTTTTTTTGGGTTAAAAAAGTAAAATAGATCCAAACCTCTCACCCTTTCAGAAAGTAGGTAAAGATCAAATCCAAGTATCACGACCAATCTCAAATCGGAACACAAAGTCATAACAAAGAAATTTTTGATTGCAAGTTTTCGATCACTAAGATATCAAAGATGATGACTTAATCACAGAAAAAAATTATGGATACAGGGACTGCTACCCAATCAACATTTACGATTGAGAAAGAAAGCAATAAAAAAAAGAGACGCACATATACATGTATTGCTTGGCTTTCCCATAAAAGAAAAAAGAGAAGAAAGCAAAAAAATAAAAAGAAAGGAAAAGAAAGAGAAAAAATGGTTCCCATGCATACCTACGTGAGCCTGACTGGTGTCCTTTGTCGATTAACTCAACACTGGACTGTAGCCTCAAATTATGAATCGGAATTTGACTCAAGAAAGGCTTATGCTATTTGATGTTAACAAATGCTTATTTATAGATGAGTTTCTAAGAGATAAGTAAGAGAGTCCTTGTGATAATGTTAATCCGAAAGGAATCTCAATTAATTGGGTTTCTAACCAACTCAAAAGATGAGAACCTTACAAAAAGATATTGGGTCTCACATTTTCTAATCCTAAACTTGGTAACCTAAATTACCAAAGTCATGGATAAACATATAATTAAAAATAAATAAATAATTAAATACAAAAAATACAAAACAATGGGCACTAAAATAAGCCCTAAAAAACAAGAAAACACACCTAAAAAAAGGTGTGAATCCTATAAAATGTTGGAGATTTCTCATAAAAAAAGGTAAGAATCCAAAAAGTGAGAGTTGATTCTATACGGTAAAAAAAATTTATGAACCCAGATCCAACAAATTAGATGCAAATTATGGATCAAAATTCAAACCTAAATAAAATAAAGATTTAAATTTGAATAAATCCTATGTCAACTCCATGATCCAAATGAATAAAATTTATTTAGCAGAAAAAAAATGGCTAAACACTATAAGAAATCTGTGGATTAGCGACGGTCGCAATCCGTCACTGTACCATTTAGCGACGGATAACTTTCATCGCAATTTCCTAGTCGCTAATTAGCGATGAAAACCTTCTATCGCTAGTTTCGTCGCTAATTTATGATGAATTAGCGAATACCATGATTCGTCGCAAGGCCGTCGTTAATCTGCAGAGATTTGGTTTTACGACAGATATGAATCCGTCGCTATTGTAGCCACGAAATTGTGATGGATTAAAATTTATCGCAAAACATCAGTCGATTCACTTTTGCGATAGATAAATATTTGTCCCTAATCCATCACGAAATTAGAGGCCGATACTAATTAGCGATGGATAATATCCATCGTTAATTCGTCAGAAATAATAAAAAAAATTAAAAAAAAAAATTGTTTAAAATATAAATATCGAGAAAAAATTTCTCGTGATACAATTTATATATCCTATGTATAAAAAATAAAGTACACATAAAAAATACATATACAGAGAAGCTGCAACAATTTATCAATCCACTATAATCCTCCCCAAGTTTTAATTATTTACAAGTGAACATTTACAAAGAGTTTCTTTTGAAACAACAAAAAGGTACAACAAATTCAACACATGAATCTAATCATCGCCAAGATTTTGTGCATCATCTTCTTCATTGTCTTGATCTGCCCCTTCATCCATGCCTCCATCAGCTCCTCTACGCTGATTATCTTCAGCATCCTACAAGAGAAAAGAAATGTTAGTATTGATAAACAAAATATAATTAAATAAATTATATGCAATGCACCTAATCTATGGCAATCAAAGTAACATGAGTGAATTACACATAGACTAGCTAGCAATAAAGTGAAGGATATTAACATAATTCATATATGTGTTCTAAGGTTGAGAGAAAAAAAATTATAGTGATTCAATCATGCAAATATGTATTCTAAGGTTGTCAAAAAACTCTCATAGTGATTCAATCATGCATATATGTGTTCTAAGATAGTGAAAAAACTATCATAATGATGAAATCATGCTTATATGTGTTCTAATGTAGTAAAAAAACTTTAATAGTGATGAAATCATGCATATATGTGTTATAAGGCAGCCAAAAACTTTAATAGTGATGAAATCATGCTCATATGTGATGAAATAATGCATATACTAGCTTGAAATGTAATGACATAAAACAAATGACATGGACCTTTCATACCTGACAGGCACCTGCAAACGAAGTTTCCCTGTCCCAAAAAAAATTGCACAACTCATTACAGACAACGTCAGAAATTGCTTCATGTAAATAGTCACACATTGTGCCCTTAACAAACTGGCGGATACCATTCCAAGAATTAGGCAGGTCAGTCAGACGCTTGGAGTTGATGCTTTTAGGAGAACTCTAAGAGTCGTGGCTGGAGGAGGCAATGATTGATGAGGTGTTCATATTACTCCCAAATCTGAACACACGATCATTTTTTGGTTCACCTGTTGCAGTCACCAATGTTGCAGGATCAAAAGGCGGATGTTGAGTGAAGTCATCGTCATATCGCTCTATCATCTATTGCTCGTATGACTCCTACAAAGTAATGATTACAGTATGAATTAATAATTAAGAATTACAATGTTTATGATAACTTGTACATTACAATGTTTATTAATACAATAAATACATATCGTTGTTGTTCTCGCTTTCTCTGATATGAACTCTCACGTGCTCTTACGTTTATGTGTTTCAATAAACATGTCCTTGTAAGGCACAATGCCTCTTTTTTCTGCTTTCTGCGAAGTTAAATGATAAAAAAATTATTGAAAAGGTATGCAACAATACTTATAAATTTGACAATATATATATATATATATATATATATATATATATATATATATTGATGAGTTACCATTTTCTTTAGGTGGCTCCCAAAAGTCCTAGATCCACCTGTTTGTAGATGGACATCGGGCATCTTTGCTCAATTTTGTGCAGCGTTCGCTGAGCGGTTTCAAAATTCATGCCCCGCCCACTTGTCGCACATTGCAACCCAAAAATTTGACCTGATAGTAGGAAGGCCATAACCCTTAGACTGCAGTGGATCATCTATCCCACTAGATGCTTTTCTTGCTGCAATATTCATATTGTACAATATGTCTGTAAATCAACTGACAACCACCTTCTGCCACACCTGCCTCGCGTCCAGCTCCTCCATCGCAGTCGCAAAGCGATTCAAAGTCTATAAATAATTTCAAAAAGTTAGTAGACATGACTATAACAAAAAATTAAATATGAAACACATTAGCTATAAGAAACAATTGTATACCATGAATGAGGACCACAATTTGTCCAACACCTCATTCGGGTACTCTTTCCATTGAGTGATCGGTCCTGGTAGATGTTGAACTAGTGACTGCCTAATCTCTCGTATTACTTCTTGTGGCTCGAACCTCGCACTACACATGAATTAGTACACATTAACTATCGATATACACTATTTATAAGATAAGTATTGGATAAGTGAAATTGAAATACTTACGATCGATTATCGATATACACTATTTGAATGAGTGGTCGTGTATCAGACTGAGAAGACCCTACATTCAGCGTTGTCTCATGACTTGTATGAACAGCTGGTGTAGGTGGGTCATATGCAGGCGAAACATCATCTATAGAAAAATGAGTTAGAAATTCACACAATGTGCATTTAAACTAATCAAGTATACAATTAGTTAAATGATATACCTATCGAAGCAACCCATGAAGATGAAGGGTGATACTGGCTACCACTGGGTGCTCGACCACTATGACCTCCACGAATCATATTCTAACAACTAAAAATTTTATTTGGATCAGTTACACAACTCTGTATCTTCATATATACATAATCAAATAAAAATAACTTCATGCAATACATTCAAATATTGCAATACATTCAAATCATTCAAATAATTTCAATACTATTATCATTGCAAAATTTTACTTTTGCAAGTCAAACTGACATTTGAAAAAGATTTTGAAAATAACTCACCTTCATTTTAAAATGCAGGATAATTCTGAAGAATGGGACTCGCATGTCGATACGAGGTTCAACCATTCTTGGCACCATAACCAGAGGTAATCGAACCAAAGATCAATCTGGTGCTTTGCTTTGCTCAACTTGTCTAAATCGATATTTTATTTCCTAAATGCACAAAGAATCAAGCATGTGCTATGACTTAAAAATATTTTGACTGAAAACATGATGTATGTTTCAAATATTGAAAAATACTTGGAAAAAAGATATTTTGAAAATCGTGAATCACATTGGAGAAAGTACTTTGAAGAAAGAGAAAAATTGATTTATGAAGAAAAAAAATCTTTTTAAGAAAATCGAATTTTGAAGGAAAGACTTAGAGATTTTAAGAAAAAATGAAATCTGAGTTTTAAACCCTTGATTTGATCAAAAGAAGGGGTGTGTAACCTTGTAAATTTTTTTCATGATGTATTCTAACCTAGATGATGCATGAATGCAATTTACAAAAGTACTTTCTGAAGAATTTGAGAAGATCATTTGAAAAAGAAATTTATGTGCCTTATAGAATTTTGATGAAATAGATTCATTATATATCCCTGACTATGTCCACGAATCTGTATTGAATAATATTTCATTTGATTCTAAAAGAAGAAAAATGTTTAGAAAACTTTGAAATATGCAATGATTTCTGAAAATACCTAAGAGTGTAGGCTATTTGTGGCTTAGAAAAAAATGATAAATATGAGTTTCGTTCGCATTCTGACTATGGCAAAAAATACGAAACCTACCGAGTTTATCAACTCCTTAGAAACTAGTACACGTGCCATTTGTGTATACCATGGTGAATTTGAATATGCATGAATCATCATCCATCACACATTGACATTATTTAAAGAGATAAACTATATGCAATGCAATCCTATTCTAAGCAGGAAAAATAAATTCTTATTCCAAATTTATAATTAATTTACATCACTAATTGAATTTAAAAAAAGAAATACAGTCTTGAATATTCCTGCAAATTTAGAAAACTTGTTACTGAAAATATGTTGACTTTTGTGGATTTATCTAATAATATCTAAAAATTACTGGATTTATCTGGATATAAGCCTTTTTCCATGTTTTCTTGAGATAAACATAATAAAATATGGTATAAAATTGAAGAAATAATAAAGATAAAAAACTTTGAAATTTAGAATTTGGAAAAAATGATAAAAATACCCCTGAAAATAAGACTATGACCTTGAAATTAGGGTTTTTAGAAAAGATTTTGGTAAAACTTTGGATTTAGGGATCAAATGGATTCAAATAAATACCAAATTGGGTGTGAAGCACCTTAGCATGAATATAAATATGATCAAACATTAAAAATATGAAACTTTATATAAAAAATCAAAATATCACAAAAATAGTGATTTTTCGCCAGTGTTTTACTCGAACTGATACTCCACGGGCATCCTGTTTTCATAATTTAATCAGGTAATATATCAAATGAACTCAAAAATCTGTAAAAATCGATATGGATAATTATGATAACCCTAAAATTAAATTGTATTAAAAAATATGTTTTTGATATTATTTTAATATAAAAATTGAATAAAACCCTAAAATACACGATTTTGCTTCCAGTCACATACCTGTCACAGTGTCAGGCTTGAATCAGGTATCATATCACTATAGAAATTCATAAAAATTTACAGAGATGTACTAGACAAAAAAACAAAGATTTCCTATTTTACAAATTGGAAAAATCATTTTTGGTTAGGGAGATATCGTTCTGGCAATATATGCTCAATTTTGACAAATATATAACAAGTTGAAATAAGTACATCCGGTTTTGGGTATAGGGAAATATAGAAAAAAGTAATTAAAATTATAAAATTTTAGCAGATGAAAGCAGACACACATAAGAAGATTTTTGTTTTTACGGATCATCGATCAAATCTTCGGTGAGAGAGATACATTTGACACAAGTCAAACTAGGGTTCAAACAAGGTATAACGGACTCTGTAAAACCAATTCTACTTTCTGACAGAGAAAAAATAACAAATAGACACCTAAAAATCTAAAAAAAAATTACTTGAAATACTAGACATGACAACAAAGACACTGCAACTTACGGATTATCGATCGGATCTCTGATGAGCCTCTGCAAGTTGTTCTAGAATCCCCATAGCGATTTCATGGTTTAAAAAGTAAAGTTCAGTTTTCTATTTTTTTGACAAGGTTCCAGAACCCAAAACAATCCAATTTTTTTACAAGAAATCACTGACATCTCCATGGACCAACCCTAAAAAATTTTGTATTTTTTGACTGAAACTTAAATATGAAATAACATGATTTCCGCGTGTCTGAGATTGAAAATCGCGTATTATCGATAAAGCTTGCAAAACCCTAATCTAAATGTGAAAAATAATAAGAAAAATATGCAAATAATATCACAAATTTGGATTTAATGCTTGGATGAGTAAAATAAACTTTAATATGATAAGAAAATAAAAAAAAATCATGGAATACACTATTGGATTTGATTTAGCTTTTAAAAAGAGAGATTCGACCCATTTAAGGGGTGAATCTCATCTTTTATTGGGCTTAAATATAAAAAATGGTATTTCCAAAGATTTGAATGGATTGGAATCATGGAAAATGCTTTCAAACAATGCTAAATTGCTTTCTTTAATCGATTTTATGATTCTTGGATGGAAGCCAAGCTTGAATCCAACACACAAGGGGTGATAATGGTGAAAACTATAGAAAAAAGCAAAAAAAAAACTAATAAAATTAATGAAATAAAGTGGAAGAAATTTACCTTGGGGGCTGCAGCTTCAATGAAGGAAGGAGAGAGTGCTGGGAGGAGAGAGAAGTAGCAAGAAAAGAGAAGAGCAAAGACTAGGGGTCGACCCCCCCCCTTTTGCCTCTTTTTATAACTTTTTGAAAACACTAATTTAGAAAGAATTTTAGGTTAATTAAAACTTTCCTAAAATGACTACATGGAGGGCAATTTTGGTGAAGACTCTTAACCTAAACTAACTCTAGCTAACTATCCTAATTAACCTAATGAAGTTCTAGATGACTTAGGAGACCCCAAATGTGGCACCACTTGGCTTTTTCAAAACCCTAATTTTTAAAACTTTAAAATCAAAGTTAAAATATAAAGTAAAAATATAACTTTTAAAATCAAGTTTGGACTCTTCTAGACTCCTAACCTAACTATGATATTGACTAACCCTAAGCTAACCCCAACTTCTTCAAATGTGGCACCACCCAGAGTGGGCCCCACTTAATTTTTTAAAAATGATTTTAAAATTTAAAAATATAGGTGTTCAAAAAGGGGTTTAGAATGAAGTTGGTTTTGAAATTGGAGATTTTGAGTCCATCAGAGTTCTGAATGGATCAAGACTCATCCAGATGTGGCACCAACTGAGTGGGCTCTACATCAGGGTTTTAAAAAAAGTTGAAATAAAAACTGAAAATGGTTTTTAAAATAGAGTTAAAATCACCAAATGAAAATCAGAAGTTTTGAAAATAGAGTCTTAATCAAACTGAAACTCTAGGCTAGAGTCCTAAACCAACTAAAACTCTAAAATTTAGATTTTTTAAAGCTAAATGAAGAAGTTTTTTAAGGGATTTTCTCAAAACTAGTGAAAATAATTCAGAAAATGCAACCAGGGTAAGAGTCCTAACTCAACCAAAACTCTGAAATAAAGTCCTAAATCAACTAGAACTCTGAAAAAAATAGACTAATTTTTGAAAAACAAGTAGAGAGAATGAAAATAGAAGTGAAAACAGAAATTCAGAACAGAGTCCTAACTGGATTAGGACTCTGTGACAGAGTCCTGATCGGACTGAAACTCTAGATTTTTGATATTTTTGAAAGATAAATAAAAGATTTTTAAAAAAAATTCTCAGAATTTAATAAAATGAGCTGAAAAATGAAGTTAGAGTTAGGGTTCTGATCAAACTGGGACTCTGGGACAGAGTCCTAATTTGACTAAAACTCTCAGAATTTTAAACAAACAAGGAGGTTTTAGAAACTTTTTCGCAAAAACAGATGAAAACAAGGTGAAAACTGAAATCAGAATTAGAGTCCTGATCCAACTGAGACAGAATCCTAATTCGACTAAAACTCTTAAAATTTAGGGTTTTCTAGAAAACAAATGTTAGGGTTTTAGAAAACAGGTGAAAATTAGATAGAAATTGAAGTCAGGTTCAGAGTCCTGATCCGACTAGGACTTTGGGGAAGAGTCCTAATTAACTAGAACTCTGAGTTTTTTTGAGAAGCAAATGACAAGATTTTAAAAAGGACTTTTGAAAAAAAATAAAAATGAAATAAAAAAATGAAATCAGGATAGAGTCCTGATTCGATTAGGACTCTAAGACAGAGTCCTAATTCGATTGGAACTCTATAATTTTGGTCAAAATAAAAGGTTTTGAAAAGTTTTCTCGAAAAGAGATAAAAATAGAAGTGAAAAGTAGAGTCCTGATCCGACTGAAACTCTGAAAAAAAGTCCTAATCCAACTGAAACTCTGAGATTTTGGCCAAAATGATAGAAATTGATACGGGATAAGCCTACCTCTGACTTAAAATAAAATGAAATTTTGAAAAAGGTTTAAAAGGTAAAAAGATAGAGTCCTGACCTGACTAGGACTCTGAAAATTTGAGAAATTTGAAGAATGAAAGAATCCAAAAGTGACACCACCTAGATGGGTCTCGTCTGAGAATTGAAATAAGTTAAAAATTGATTTTGAAATGAATCCAGATCATTTTGTAAAGAAAATATTTTGAAATAAAAGAGTATAAAATCCTGTGGTTAACAAATGACAAAATGTCGATTTAAAACCCAGGTATTTGGAATTAATTTTAAAAGAAAAATTTTAAAATCGAATCTGGATTAAAAAAATGGGAGTACTGGATCTCGAGAATGAGGTGCAATGCCATGCAATACAATGAGATTACATGCAATGACATACAATGATGTGAGATGATATGAAATGATATGCAATGAGATGTAAGTGGCAAACCCTGTATGAGGGATTTAAAATTCCGGACCCCTGGCAGAGATAAAGATTTGAACATTTCTGTTCTCAAGGCAAGAATTAACGATTGAAATCGAGCCAAAATAAATATTAAATAACTCCATCAAAGAAGTCCTAGATATCTACAACTAAGTGAGTGTGTGAACAGAAAATTGTTGCATCCAAGAAATTAAATAACCTGTGATGCGCTTGCATCACTTACTCACCATGGGTATTTACCCGATTTGCATGTTATTGCCTTTGCATTTTTTTATTTCTTTTTGCATTTCATTTTTAACCGCATGTGATGTTTAGTACTAAGCATCACACAATTAGCTCAGCTACGCACCTGCAAAGCACAATTATATATGACTAAAAAAAAAGGGCGGGGGGGAGGGGGGGCAAAGGCCCCTGCGGCTCTTCAAAAGGAGGAGGCAGGGGCCGATGGCCCCTACCAGACCAAGATGAAAAAAAAAGAATAAAAGAATAAGAAGGAGACAACACAGGGGGAGAGAGGGATCACCTGAGGGAGAGAGAGAGCGCAGACGAGGGCCTTCAGTGAGGAGAGGGAGCACGGACGGGGGGCTCCGACGACTGAGGAGTCTCGAGAGGGAGAAAAACCAAGAGAGGGGGGGGGGGGGGTGACCGGATGGGGTCGGTCGCCCGACGAGGAGGCATCGGTGGAGCTGTAGGAAAAGGGGTAGTGGTGGTCGGACAGGAGGATCGGTGGAGATGGGCGGCAGAGATGGGCGACAAAGACGTAAGGGTTAGGGTTCGATTTGGGGGAAATCAGAGAGAGAGAATATCACATTTTAGACGAGCTTATATCGAAAAACAATGATGAATTAGTGACGAAAATATTCCATCTCAAACTCCGTCGCTAAGTAGCGACTTCCGTAGTGATGAAAAATTTATGTCGCTAAGTTGCGACAAAGTTTGACATAGAACTTTTTCATCGCTAATCCGTTGCTAATTAGCGGCGGAGTATGAGACATAATATTTTCGTCGCTAAATCTGCAACAAATTTTAATTTTAATAATGACTACTTTTCTCTCGCTAAACCGTCGCAACTTTGCGACAAAAATAATCCATCGTCAATTTCTGTTGCTAATTAACATTTTTCTTGTAGTGAAATAAATAAAGGTGATTTCTTTATATTTGAAATTACTTTCAAACATAAAGAAATTGAGGGGCAAATTGTTTGCATAATATATATAAAATATAATAATAATAAATAAATAAATAATTTAAATACATGTGCAAGTGTGTTAGAATTATCAAATATACATTCATTTACACATGATAAGATAAATATGCAGGCTATGGTAAACCTCCCTTATGGTGCTTACTGATTACAATAAAAGAGGGTAACCTGTGCTGGTTACAATAAACTTATCTTACTATGCTTGCTGGTTACCGGTACAAATGACCTCTATCCAACAAAAATAATGTTCATGATAAAATAACTTTCATTATGGGATGCTAAACTCAAGGAAGAAACTCTATAAAAGAGAGAAGCTAAGTAAGTTGAGGGAAGAGAAAAAAATAAGATAGAAAAAAGTAAAAAGCAAGTTGCCAAAATGACAATGTATTCAAGAAAGCTTAAGATGATACAAAGATTCAATCGGCTCTCAAGCCCTCATCTTCTTCTCTTTTTCTCTCTCTCTTTTCTTCTTTTCACTTATAATCTAAGTTATGAGAATTAGAGACTACTGCATAGGTGAAGAGATACCGAAGTAAAGTTCAAAGTTTCTATATTTCAATTTGAGTGTTAAAAAAATCAACACTCCAATAAGTCAAACTAAATTTAAGCTCACAATCAGCCCAAGTTAAACGAGGTGAGTTTGGGCTTGCTTGTTTATTAAAAAAATATTATATTTGTTTTAGAGTTGAAAGAAATAAGGTTACAAAAAACTATATGTAAAATATGTCTATAATATATTTCTAATTACATAACAAGCTTCAGTAAGTCGAGACGAGCACCTATTGTTCATATTGAGCTTGCTGAGCTTATTTTAAGAGTTTGAACGAGCTCTTCATGTACTGAACCACGAGCAGCTTGGCTTGTTTTCTAGTCCTAGTTATAAAATTTTTTTTGATGTAATCTTAATCATGAGCTCAACTCATCATCTAATAGGGGCAAAGTTGATGAAACATCATGAGTTTGAAACCCAAGGTACGGGTAAGTGTCCTTGGCCACAAAACTGATGCCATGAAAGATCGCTCGAGCTGAGGAGGGTGAAATGGGTCCAAGACATTGATACGACTAGAATTGAAAAGCAAAGATGATGAGCAGCGCATCTCCAGAATTGAGGGAGATGGTTCGGTTATGATAGTGCGACCTAACCATCTAGCTATCTCATATGAACCTAGGTTAAACACCAAGCTGGATCACTGAAAAAAAGTAGCCATTTTTTTAAAAAGCAAGCTGCCACGATTATTATTCAGCGTACTACGTACCACGGGGGTTTGAACCTGCAACGTCCCAAGACAAGGAGACGTGCATTGACAGCTCCTACCAACCATGCGGAGCCCGTTGGTTGCAAAAAGTAACCTTACACTGCACTATTTCATTAATGTTCCCTGGATAAGGAGATAAACAGATGGTGACCAAATGTTGCAGGCCTATCAACCATAAATTTGCATTAAATGCTTAAGTGAAGGAGTCAGAACGCTATATGAGAAGTGGGCCATTGCATAAATAGCTCTCTCATATTGATCACAATCAGTGGTTTTCCTGTTGGACTGCATTTGATGGACATGAACGCTATATGAGAAGTGGTTTTCCTGTTTGTAACTAGATGAGCCGAGCTCGAGTAAGCTGAACTGAGCCATGAGCTGGCTCGTTAAAAAGAAAAATCATGTGTTTTGACATTGACAACAATGGGACTTGAACTGAAGACCTCTTTTTAACGTCATGTGCACTAAAACTCTCTTTTGTATTAGATACTGCACTAAAAGCCTCTATATCTTATATTCTTAGGAGCTTACACGAGCTGAACTGAGCCAGGCACCCTTCGTTCGTGCTCCACTCGTGTTTGCTTAATGAGCTGCTTGTGGCTCTGCTGGCCAACAAGAGCCAAACACACATGAGTTCATGGCGAGCCCAATCATGAGCTCCTCAGCATGTTTCCTAGGGGTGGCAAAATCTGACACGACCCGCCAACCTGCTTCTTATCCGGGTTCGGTTTTGGCTTAAACGGAACGAGTCGACCCGCCTAACCCGTTTATTAAACGGGTCAGGTTCGTGTTAGGGGTATTCCAACCCGCCAACTCAGCTGACCCGTTTAATAAACGGGTTAGGCGGGCGGGTCAACCCGTTTACCCAAACCCGACTCGCCAACCCGCCTTCCAACCCGTTTACCCGACCCCGACCTGCCCGCCAACCCGTTTACCTGTTTACTCGAACCCGACCTGCCAACCCGTTTACCCGAACCCGGCCTGCCAACCCGTTTACCCGACCTGACCCGTTTATTAAACGGGTTAACGTGTCGTGTCGGGTTACCCGTTTAATAAATGGGTCGGGTTCGTGTTTGCCACAGCCGACCCGTTTAATAAACAGGTCGGGTTTGTATTGAGATATGCTGACCCGCCAACCCGACCCGATTGCCACCCTTAATGTTTCCCAGCCCTAATGCTGGGGCAAAAGGTCGATTTTGTTTGCGTACAGGTATGGATTTGCCTCTACCTGGTAATTCAGACCTAGATCCTCTGCTGATCGAATTAAGTAGGCACCAGTCTGACCCGATTGTGCAAACGCGTGCATTTAAATGAGTCGTAGTTGGGTCAGATGTTGGTTGGACCTAGACCAAATTGAACGAGTCCTTATTGGGCAAGAAGCCTCAGTAACTCAATTCTATGGGACCCAGTGGAATATGTCGGCTAGGTTTAAGTGAACCAATGTCAACGCCAATTTCTGGCCAGAACAAACCGTGTGTAACGCATCTGTATTTTGTACCACTTATTTTTTGTTCTAAATATTTAATCACATACCCGCATTATGATACCCAAGTATGAGTTGGATATATGGGCCATGGCTCGACATGGTTTCCGTTTGATTTCAACTTTTACTTTCAGGAACTACATGTCCAGCCAGGTAGGTAACCCATCATGAATGTAGTTTCTACTCATTTTTTTATACCTATATCTTTATGTTGTATGGTTGAGAGCAATGTTGTGAGAATAGTATCGGACCCTGAATCGATTTTCAAAATGATTAATTGGCTGATTTTGATTCTGATTCTGAACCTAATCAAGCTTAATCAGACAATTTTTAACCAGCAGATGACACGTATCAGGCAAATATAAAAAATATTATATTTTATTTTTTAATATTTACAAATAAACCGAATCAACTCGTTTTGGTGTCGATTTGGGTCGCGAATCAGCCTATTCACAATGATGTTGACAACAATGGTTGACAGAGATAGAGAGAGAGACCCGGTCATGTATGAAAGATAAGAACAATGTCAACCCTTCACAACCATAAATTGCAGCCTTCTGTACATACAATCTAATAGAAAATGCTATTTTTCTTTTTCTTTTTTCTTTTTAATTTTTGTAGATCATAACCCTACATAGTTTGTGTAGTACAAAACAGGTTTTGAATTTCCAAAATCGACGGCCCATAATGTATCAGAAATTCATGACTTGAAAAAATATATTTTTGCATTAAAAAAAAGATCCAAGGTGCGGCGCTTATCAAACAAGTCATGCTGACAATATCTATCGTGGATTAACTAGATAAAACTTGGGCCTATGATTTTTCAACTAGATTATACAATGGCAAATATACATCCTTTATCCATCACCTGAGTGACTATACTATATATTTTATTGTCATTATGGTGGCGTGAATATATCTTTGCAAGGCAAATTATGAATTGAGAGCCGAAAGAAGATCAACATTACCCCTCTCAACAAAATGTTGAACCCATGAACCGAACAGTATAGAAAACAAAACAAAAACATAGAAAAATAAAAGGCTAAAGAAAAAGAAACTATAAACATATAACAATGGACAACAAAGCCAAGCTCAACCAGGATTCGTTGGATTAAAAGAAACCACTGATGAGTGAACCTTGGTCAAAGGGAATGAGAGGTCTCTAAAATGCATACGTAGAATGTAATATACATCAACCAAAATTTTATGAACAAGATTATTAAGGATGATCAAAATTTGACGGAAAGTAGCATCATTGCGTGTCATCTAAACAAACCACCAAGTAGTAAGCAACCACGTCTTTGAGACGCTTATATCGTCTAATTCCAATAGGGCTCAAGAGCAGATCAAGCACAAAAGACTCCTCTTTGACAATTACGTTTGGAGATCTCCACATCCTATTAAATAGGGTCACAAAGATTAGGCAGAAACAAAATAAATGAGAAGCAGTTTCTTTAGCAACTTAACAAAGCGCACACCAGCTAGGAAGCTGAAAGCTCAACTTCTTTAAATAACTGTGTGTCTGAATCCTATCATGTAAAATTAATCAAGACTTTAGCCCATAACACACACTCAGAGAACCAATTTGCCCCCCAGAAGAGCAACAATTTATATACTTTATGGGTGAGGAACACATCATTTGGCGCAATCGCCCATTACAACCACTGATCGTAATTTCTTGCATCTTCAATTTGATTTCTGAAGAACGATAAAGCTCTCAGCCACGTGCTTTGCAAGTGCGAGATTGCCAACCTCCGGATTCCATGACAAAAAAGAGGTAAATCAGGAGCACCATATTTAGCGTGAAACAAACGAGCGCATGGAGAACCTGGTTGATGGGCCATCCAACATTGCTTGGCCACAAAAGCAATATTCATCCGTCTTGGAGCAAAAATACTTAAGTCAGCCATACGCCTAGGTAACACCACCGTTCGCCAACCAACCAAATGACGCTTAATCTGGAGTTGACACCTAGACCAAAGAAAATCCGTCATTAAACGACAAATCTGCTTCTCCACACCCACAAACATCACAAACATTGACATGAAGAATTCAGAAATAGAAGAAAGAACATGTATGATTAAAGTCAGATGGCCAGCGATGGAGAGATAAGACACCTGTCACGAAAAAAGTTTGTTTTTACTTTTTGAATAGTTGGAGCCTAAATAACGAAAGAGAGACGTTTCACTTGTAACAGCATGCCCAAATACATCATGGGCAACTCAGAGATTGCGCAATTAAAAATTCATTGACCCGCTATATATATATATATATATATATATATATATATATATATATATATATATATATATATATAGAGAGAGAGAGAGAGAGAGAGAGAAAGAGAGAGAGATAAAACCTAAAATTGATCAACATTACTTAAAAAGAGAAACTCAACAAAGCGTCGACACAAACGCAACAACAAAACATGAAAACACGGTTTACACAAAAAACATCCGAACACAAAACATAAAACTCATCAAGGAGCGCAGAGAGAGAGAGAGAGAGAGAGAGAGAGAGCAACGCTCCCAACCATCAACACAATGCACACAGAAGCATGGCAATGGCAAAAAAATAGAAAATGTTGACTGAGATTGATACCAAGAAAAGATAAGGAAAAAAAATGCGTTGCCCTTTTTCTTATTTTACATTCAAGTTAATTGACTTCATCTCTTTCAAAATGTTCCCTTCAAAATTTCTCAGAGTTTCACGTCCCACTTTCAAGAAATCCTGCATCTGTGCGGGGAAACAGGGATACCGTTTCCATGTATGTCTGTGCATCTTTAGCATCTTCAACGATCTCTCCTTGGTTGAATTTGCAGCTGATCCACCATTGATCTGCAACAAACCACAGAGCTTCGACACTGCCCCGAACTCCGCCATCTGCTCCAAGAACCTCTCCGTTGGATAGCATCCGCAGATCAACCATAGGATCTTCACCCCCAATCTCGTCGTCAGCTCAGAAACTCTCATGATCTTCTTAGTCACAACCGCCACTGCCATTGCATGATCAACAAATGCAGACCTCCCTTCTGCAATCTCACACAACAGTTTAAGTACTGCCATCATCTTCTCACATCTTCCTCTGCTTGATTCAGGCAGCAGCTCGATCAACACGCAGACAGCGCCCGCTTCTATCGCCTTGATCCGGTTCGATCTTGAAACGACCAATATGTCCATAAGAATTTCTAGAGCAGAGGATGTAGCCTCGTTGCAGATCTCATCTGATAGCAACTCTAGCAGAGCCTTGAATATGTCTACATCATGATCTCCTTCAATCAGGCTCCAATCGGTTCCCTTTTTCACTATCTTTCTCAGGATCGCGACCGCGTGAAGCCTCGATTCCGAGCTCCCCCTTTGGATCATTAAGATCAGTGATCTCACACACTCTGGTCTAGTCAAGAACTGGATCAGTGATCCTGAAAGAGTTTCCAATGGCAGGCCGTGAAGGACTGCAAGGGATTCCTCACAACACCGGAAGGCGGCAAAATTCTCACCACAGTTATCATTCCAGGCCTGACAAATCAACCCGCTTAAGATCTCGATCCCACCGTACTGGATCAACAATTGGGAATTCTCTTCCTCCGATCCGATCGCCCCCCTTAGCTTCTTCATCGCAGAGACCTTGAAAGGCGCGGACTCGATTGACCGGAGGAGATCGAGAATCTCCTTCGGGTCGGCCGGATTCTGGCCTGAAGACGAATCAGGCGACGAGCTTTGCGTATCGTCTTCGCCCCAACTCTGTTTCCACGAGTCTATCAGGCGTTTCAGAGTGTGGTTGGGTGTAAGATCGAGGTTGTCGAGCCTCTGCATAGTTGCGGGGCAGGTCGATTTCCTGCAATTGAAGATCCAATGCTCGATGTTCTTCCTGTCATACGTCACTCCGGTGCAGGTCGTAACGGGATCGACTATGATCTCCATTGAGATAGGGCACCTGAAGTAAAGAGGGATCTCCATCTCCCCCTCTCTCTCTCTCTCTCTCAGTTTCTTTCTGTCACAGAGAGGTAGAAGAAGATGAGTGAGACAAGATTTGTGGATGGTGGTGTGCAAAATTATGGAGAATAATGTGAGGGAGGTGGGGAGGTTTTTATAGAGGGATCTTAATTGAAGTCAATGGGGATGATCAACAGTGTGTGAGCCGTGTTTTGTCATGGAGAGGCGGAAGAGATGGAGTTTTGTATACGCAGCTTCCAAAAATGTAATTTTTTTATTTTGCCGGGAATATTATGACCGTTGGGGTTGACATTTTCTAATTGGTTCATTAATGAAGAGTTGAAATAAGTAATATACCCCTGCTCTTTTAATCAAATGGCAAATTTCTCCTTCATCTTTAGATGGCGTTTGCGTGTCACTTGCCACCCTCTTCCGCCCTTTTTTTTTCGGCCGAAACCGAATCGGAACACCTCCATGGAAACCCTTTCCGCTCAAATGGGGGGAGTGTTCTCGTGGGTTCTGGGCTCAGTAGTGCCCAGTTTGTTTTGTCTGGTCATGGTGGGGCACGCAAACGCCCTTTAGGGCGTTTTTGTCTGCCAAGGCTTCATGGATCCAAGTATTAGAGGATAATTTGGTCATTTTGGGGTGCAGTCTAAAAGGGGGGTCTTAGACTTATTCTACAAAGAAGCGCAGCTTTTTTTTAACGCGCTACAGCGGTTGAGCTGCGGGCGATTATTTTAATGTTATTTTTTTTTTTAAAATCCATTTTACCTTCGTGTAACTCGGAACTCCGAACGTTAAATCCGCCGTGTTTTTTCAATTTATCGTTACAGAAAGTCAGCAATTTATTTCAGGGCATAGTCACATAAATCAGCTAGCAAGAAGATTTTTGAAGGCTATATAATCCGGAAGAACACGATACTTTCAGAATATCACCTTCTGTGAAAATATAATGGTTTGTCGCGATATTTGTGCGTTATTAATGAGATATTTATATTTTTATATATTTTAAAGTTTTAGTTTTCTCAGATATAGATATATATATATATCTTGAAGTTTAATATACGGATATTTTTTTTGAGACATTCCCAAGAAAAACAATTTTTTAAAAATTTTATCATGAAAATTTTCTTTGCCTGCAAAATCCCAATAATGAGATGTGTTACTATGTTCTAAGGCCGTCACCACCTCGGGGTACAACTTCTGGTAGATGCTGCAAGTGGTTTGGATATAGACCGGATCCAGACAGCAAGCATTAATCAAGATGGGTGTGATTCTGCACATCTTGTTCTCTTTACATGTGTTTTTTTTATTCGTTTTTGACCAGTATGGATCCATATCCAAGTCACTAGCAAGTATCTGGTTCAAATGGATTTCAGATCGTATGAAAGATCCATATATATATTCGTTTTTGAGCAGATTGGACATATTCCATGTTCAAATGGACAAGAAGAGTAAAACTTGAGTATCAATCAACGATGCTTATTATGATTATTATTTAGATTGGCAAGTGTTGAGGGTGGTTTTTTCGTATATATATATATATATATATATATATATATATATATATAGAGAGAGAGAGAGAGAGAGAGCATAGGCGCTTGAACATTTAGGAGGTGCTTGATAGGTTTTTTCAAGTTTTTTTTGTTTTATTTTTAAATTCTGTGTGATCTATGTACTTGATTTTATAAGGATCGGATCTTAAATAGGGATGGCAGTGGGGCGGGGCGGGGTGAGGGACAAGGTCTCCACCGCCGCCCCGCCTCCGCGGCGGGGATGGATTTTATCCTCCACCCCCGCCTTCATCCCCGTTTCATGTCCTCCATCCCCGATTCAAACGAGGATGAGGCGGGGCGGGGCGGGGATATTGCGGGGAAAAGTGGTCGGGGCGGGGATGAGGCGGGCATTGTGGCGGGGACGGGGCGGGGAAAAGTGCACGTCCATCCCCTCCTCCACCCCCGGACGGGGATGGATTTTAACCTTCGTCCCCGCCTCCATCCCCGTTTCATACCCTTCATCCCCGGTCGACTGCCATCCCTAATCTTAAAGTTATTGATGCCGACACATGGGTGGGATTTTATAAAGTTGAAAAATTCTGATCCATACTGGGATTTTATATATATATATATATATATATATATATATATATATATATATATATATATATATATATATATATATCTCGTAGATCACATCTGTCAGGCAAACCATAACCAATTACAAGCAAAATCACATTCAACCTGGTGTCAATAATGATGCTTATTGACCCCCAATGGGGGTAAGTGTAGGGGTGGCAATCAGGTCGAGTCTGCGGGTTGGCGGGTCAGCATACCTCAACATGAACCCGACTGTGACAAACACGAACCCGACCCATTTATTAAACGGTTAACCCGTTTAATAAACGGGTCGGGTAAACAGGTTGGTGGGTTAGTGGACGGGTTGGCGGGTCGGGTTCGGGTAAATGGGTTGTCGGGTCGGGTTCGAGTAAACGGGTTGACCCGCCTGCCTAACCCATTTATTAAACAGGTTGGCGGGTTGGCATACCCCTAATTAACACACCCGACCCATTTAATAAACGGGTTAGGCGGGTCAACCCGTTTACAATACAAACCCGTTTAAGCCAAACCCAAACCCGGCTAAGAAGCGGGTTGGCAGGTCGTGTCAGATTTTGCCACCCCTAGGTAAGTGTAGTCGGAGTAGACCTTAGTTGTCAGACTGCAAGCACTACTCCCTTGCATAAGCCGAAGCCCAGCATAAGCTCTAGGGGTGAGGGACCTATCCCTGGAGTTTTAGGCCGCTGGGATCCAATCCCGGACACGGTTGCTGAAGGTGAACTTCATACACGAGATACATGAACCATCAATAACACCATTAGCACATATAGAAAACGATAGTGCCTTGGTCAGCACGTATTTTAGTTGGGCTGTTAGGTTGTAGTGTAAGAAGATGGTAAGAGTTTCTTGTGGTAGAGCTACTTAAATAGGTCAATTTTCGGTAGATGATGATAAAAAAATTAAATACATGCTCTGCCAGGTCACATGGAGCTCGATATGAATTTTTTTCAACCACAATAAAAATTATGAATGAGTAGTTTGATCATGTGATCTCGAGATTATTTCAAAGATGCTATTCTTGTTCAATAACATAAAACATTTAAATATAAGATGCTAAAAAGCTAAGCTGTGCCTACAAAAAAATTTGTTATTATGGTTTTGTTTTCAAGGCTTTTCATGGCAGATTTGTAAAGGTAAATAATGTAGATAAGCATTTGCAGACTTTACTGCAAAAGTGTATGTTTATCTGTGTGCGCACGCTTTATATTAACTGCTAAAAAACTAGTAAATAATGCACATGATTACCTCTGACTATTCATGTGAACACTTTATTTTTGTTGTACACATATAAGCTTGCATATTTATTTTTTCATCTGCACAACATGTGGACCATTAAAGTTGTGATGGCTTTAGGTAGGGGTGTCAACGGGTCAGGTTTACCTGGACCTGACCCAAACCAAATCCTATAGGGTCCGGGTATGGTGAAAAATAACAAGACCCGATTAAGACCCGGGTCTGGACAGGAATGTCCAATTAATATATGGACTCAGGTATAGTTTGTGAAATTTTATACCAGACACTAACCTGACCTGAGTTTTGATTAAGACCCACAATTTTCAAAGTAAAAATGATAAAAAATATGGTTTTCCTGGGTATGGTTCGGGTCTGGTTCATGTAGTGCTTATTGGGTCTGGGTATGAATTTTCTTACCTGGGTTTCGACCCAATATCATACCCAAAAATTGGGTCCAAGTCTGATTCTACTGTATCAGAACTAAATCCAACCCGTTGACACCCTTAGCTTTTGGTGATGCATATTCTGCCTACTCAACCATCAAAGAAAAATTTAGATATCATGAGGCACTATGGACAAGTTTGGAAGAGAGAAAAACTCTCATCGAAAAAGAAAGTTTTGCCTATGAGAGTTTTGTTATGGAAAGTTTTTCAAAAGAAAGTTTTTGGCTTTTTGGGGTAGCACGAGAAAAACAGAATGAAAAAATGTGAAAAAATGAGAGAGGAGGAGGAGGAAGGTGGTGGTGAGATGGATGGTGGTGGTGATATTGAGATGGTGGGTGGTGGTGAGATGGGTGGTGGGGAGTGTAAAAATAAAATTTCTCTTGGTAGAAAATATTCTTCCACCATCCCTCATGGAGGAATGTTTCTTATCAAAAAGTGTACTTTTAAAAAATCTCTCTCAACAAAAAAAGTCTCTCGTTTGGAAGGGTCGGAAAATATATTTTGCATTACTTTTCCTACGTATTTCGCATACAAATACACAGGCACTTTAATAATGATAGGATGCACCGGGTGCACCCACTGGCTGGAAATCATGATTTAGTTGAATTGGCTCAAGTGGGCAGCATAGATGCATTCTACATAAATTGTTTGCTTGGATTGTGTTATTTTTAATTATAGGATTTTGGTTTATTGTGTGCAGCTAAAACCTACGCTGTTTTGTACGCAATTGCCCATCATCGCTGAATTTCATTAAATATTTTTCTCTTCATCCCTCCATCGTGGGATGATCGACGACCCAAATTGATTGCACCTGCACATAAAAAGCGCTTTAGCAGTGATCAGCAACCTCTCTCTCTCTCATATATATATATATATAGTGCATGGTCCATTTTGCATCAGCAACCACCGCTAAAGGTCCTTTTATTGAACCAGTTCTTGAATCATCAGATTTTGATGCATAAATGCAATTTTTTTAAGGTTTAAAATCAATGGCTCATAATCATCATAAATATTCAAGCATTCAAAAATTATATTTTTTCATTGAAAATACAGGATCCAACAATTGATTCCTAGAAAATTCACCATTCCAAGCACATCCACACAATTGGATTTAAAAAAAAAGTTGAAAATGCCCATATTTCTAGTTCTCGTATTTCAGTTCTCATATATATATATATATATATATATATATATATATATATATATATATATATATAATCACTAGAATATGAAAACTAATGTGTGAACCATTATTTTCATTAATTCTTTGTTTTTTTCTCTTGAATCTAACTATGTGATCTGCATACTTGACTTTATAATAACCCACTCTTAAATCATGGGATTTTGATGCATAAAAGTGATTTTTTTAAGGTTTTAGAATCAATGACTCATAATCTTCATAAATATTCAAGCATTCAAAAATCACATTTTTTATCAAAAATACATGATCCAATGGTTGATTCCTAACAAATTCACCATTCCAAGAACATCCACATTGTTGGATTTGCAAAAAAAGTGTTGAAAATGCCTATATTTCTAGATCTCATATTCTAGTTAATATATATATATATATATATATATATATATATATATATATATATATATATATATATATATATATATATATATAGTCACTAGAATATGAGAATTAAAATGATGTACATTTTCAATACTTTTTTTTGGCAAATCCAACCATGTGGATGTGCTCGGCATTGTGAATTTGCTAGGAATCAAATATTAGATGGTGTATTTTCGATAAAAAAATATGATTTTTTAATGCTTGAATATTTATAAAGATTATAAACCATTGATTTTAAAAGCCTGAAAAAAAATCTAGTTTATGCAACAAAATTGGATGATTCAAAAGCGGGTTCTTATAAAACAAGCATGTAAATCACATCCGTATGATTATATTCAAGAGAAAAAAAAATCATGAAAATCTTTGTTCACACATTAGTTCTCATATGTCCAGTTCTCACATTCTAGTGACTATATATATATATATATATATATATATATATATATATATATATATATATATATAGGTGGGCACGCACCTTGACATTTTTACTGCATATTAAAAGGTAATATCTCTATATATATTAAGTGTATGAATGAGTATGTGATATATAAATTAGTTGAAAAATATTTTTTCCATAAGTCTTAAGTTCAAGTCCCTTTAGTGTCAACTTTTCGAAATATTTTCAGGATCCATTAGATCATGTTTAAAAACCAAATTTGAATCCGCGAACCAAGATTTTTTAAACGGATTTAAATTTTTTTTACGAAACCCGATTAAATGGGTTTGGTCACTTCCATATCCTACCCGAACCCATGCCATATATAGGGATGACAGTGGGGCGGGGGACAAGGTCTCCACCCCCGCCTCGCCTCAAGATTTTATCCTCCACCCCCGCCTACATCCCCTGCGGGAAATGGATTTTATCCTCCATCCCCGGTTCAAACGGGGATGAGGCGGGGCGGGGCTAAGTGGTCGGGGCGGGGATGAGGCGGGGACGAGGCGGGGAAAAGTGCACGTCCATCCCCGCCTCCACCCCCGGACGGGGATGGATTTTAACCTTCATCCCCGCCTCCATCCCCGTTTCATACCCTTCATCCCCGGTCCAACGGGGCGAGGCGGAGTGGGGCCCCCGCTTTCCCCCGGTCCACTGCCATCCCTAGCCATATACATTCGTAGTGCCTGTGCCTAATGGTGTCCACAGGTGGAGTACGATCCAATCCTGACCCGTACCAGATCTGGTAGGATCACAGTTTGGTAACAAAGGAAGGGAGAGTGGATCCTACAAAACGCTGGGTGACAAAGTTTACAGCCACAAAAGCCACCCGTCTGTGGGTCTCACTTGTACTGAGCTGTGGGGTGGGTTTTGTGGTTGTAAACGTAGGGTGAGATTGCTAATCTCACCCAGCGTTTTACAAAATCCGCTCTCCAAAGGAAGGGCTCTGATTAACTAATTTAGTCTGCCCCCATAAAGTTCTATTAAATGGGTTGGATATGGTTTATAAAATTTTATACCAAACCTGGATCTAACTCGAGTTCTGATTAAGTTTCACAAACTTTCAATGTAAAAACTTAAAAATCTTTACCTGAGTGTGGATCGGGTTTCATTGTGTAATTTTTATCCTATTCATGTATGATTTTTTTTATAAAAGATCCGATCAAATACAGTTCCAGGCCTGACATTGACACCACCTAGTCGGATTGTCCATCTTAGACTCGGCCATTTTGATGGAGGTCTGACCAGTTGACACCCTATCTGTGCCCATCGCTCCGGCCCTGTATATATACACACATGAAAGGAAGTAACAATGGATGCCCTTTCGTCGGACAAAGCGTCGTGTCTGATTGTTTCTTTTCTTTTCTTTTTTTGCATTTTTATGACCTTTAGTGACAGTGAAGATTGGGTCAAGACCCCTCGCTGATAAAGGTCTGGGTGGAAATTGACGCTTTAGCAACAACCGCGACTACTGCTAAAGCATAATTTGATGCAAATAAAAAAAATTAGCCAGTGATCCGCACGGGATCATCAGCGAAAATGGCTCACCTAGCAGTGGACACTTTGTATATCCACTGTTATGCCCATCTCTCTTTCTCTCTCTCTCTCTCTCTCTCTCTATATATATATATATATATATATATATATATATATATATATATGGTTAATATTTGGAGCTATCAAAGGTACAAAACTATTGAGTTAAAAAATCATAAGTTCAAGCTTTATCGACTCAATCTGACCTGACCACATAAATGTGTTCAGTATGGTTTATTTGCTACACGTCCATCATTGAGTTGTGTTGTTTCGATCTAAAGATATGTTTTTTGAGTCATAAAATTTTAATGCATTGTGAGCCATTGATTTTTGAAGCTATTAAAAAAACCTTACATGATACAATAACACCATTCAAAACTCTTTTTCTACTAAACAAACCTTTAGATCACATCCAAAAGGTCCCATTTACAAAAAAAATATTAAAAAAGATGATTTATGCATGTTCCTTAAATTTAACACCAAATATGAGAGAGAGAGTGTGTGTGTATTTTCTTGACATTTTGGGAACAGTCGAATTCAGTGAGTCATGCCCTTCTATCTAATAAATTAGAGTTGAAATTGCAGACTGTGACTTGAGACTCGTACTTCAATTTTTTGTTTAGGCACAAATCCTCGATGGAAGTCTCATGTCTCAGCCCTGACCTTTTCTTTGTGGAGTAGCTATGTAGGTTAGGTTGCCTGGCTCATTTCAGTATTTAATAGTGCAAGTAGTGCAGTAGGTAAAGCGCATCAAGTAAAAAAGAAAAAAAATAGTGCAGCAAGTAAGATCAAGAATTATGCCAAGAGTGGATTCATGCTTCAGCCAAATCATGGTTGGTGTAACTTCAACAGTACCAAGATCCTTTTTTTTATTTTAGTGTCAAGGTTTAATAATGCATATTGTTAAATAAGTACAATTGTTAAAGCTCAAGCATGTAGTTTTACCTTCAGTTTTCAGTGTTTAATAATGCATATTGTTAAATAATACACATTGTTACTCATTTCAGTGTTAAATAAGTATCAACACTTCCATGCTCATGAGGCCAAAATTTGGTTTGTTTTACCTGTTACGAAAACCCCGAGCAAAAAACAACCTAAAGAAACAAAACACAATAAAAACACAGATTTACGTAGAAAAACCTTCCTTCAAATATGAGAGAGTAAAAAACCACGACCGTTTAGAAAAAAACTTTATTGCTCTTTCTCGACAAATAGAAGAGAAAAAGAAAAAAAAGAATTTATACAAGGCAAGGGCAACAACTCTAAACCTAAACAAATCGGGTTTGATCCATAAGAAACCGGGTCTCAAACATAAGCCCAGGGAAAAAAATTCTTCTTGGGCGTGTTGTCCCCTGACCTCCACTCGCGTTCATCGCAGTGGGACCCGTACCGAGAAGCCCCCCGACCCCCCTTTCTGCAAGGGCAAAAAACTCTGAATCAAGCTCCACAACTCATCATTACCTTCACTTTTTGAAACCAATTATCAATTTAGTAGGTGTAGAGTAAGGTAAGCATGGGGGTATGTAGTTTAATGGACCTCCATGGAAATGTCCAACTTTGTCACTAGGGTGCGTGCACACACACACTAACCATTACTTGGCTTGGCTTATGTTGGGTCAGGGAAATAGAATCCCAAACTCAAGGCACATAATTTTATAGTGTTTGAAATATTATTTTTTACATAAAAACATATGAAAAACACGGGTCAGTGGGTCAGGATCCATCCAAGCAAAAATCATAACTCAAACTTGGCCTATGTACGTCTTTCATGGGATGGGCTCAAGATCTATCTGAATAACATCCAGGTTAGCAATTTTTATGCCCATACCTTTATCTTCGGGTTTCGGTCTCAAATCGCTTCCACTCATCCTTGAGTTCTTACCCCTCATTGGGATTTCATTGATTCAAGTTGTGTTGATCAAATCAGACTCACATATCAATATTAAATAGTTGAAATCAGACTTGTGTGCAGGATTTTTTGGTGATTCAAAAATCAACGGTTGATAAAACATAAAATTTTATGATTTAAAAACTACATCTTTTTCATAAAAAAAAATCAAATCCAAGGGTCGATTATTATTAAATCTACCATGCTGAATCCATATATAAACTCAGATTTGATCAAAACAACCTCATCATCAGATTTAAGCGGTGTATGAAGATGGGGGATGTCATAGGAAATGAGTGGAACCAAACTCTTTCGGTTGGGTCAGGTGCCCAAGACAAACCCTGCTCTATTTTTTTGCAAGTTGTTTGGCGTTAAGCTTAGAAAAGAGAATGAGGAGAATAGGAGCCGCTTAGTTAATTTATGCAAACGTACAATAAATTTAGTTTTATAAGCATTAAATGAGACCTTAATACAAAAAAAAGTGAGAGAAGGGCATCAGAGAATATATATATATATATATATATATATATATATATATGCTTTTTCTTTTACGAGAAACCCTTGCCAAAGCGAGGAAAACCCCGGGTGGGACCCCACGACCACCAGACTTGCATGGCCCACCTCAGAAAAGCATACGATAAATATTAAAACCAAATTTAGGTGTGCCAAGTGTGGACATTGAGGACTAAATTAATATCCATAATTAGAAACCTAATCTTAGAAGTGGTAGCACGATTTCTTTTCAAAGTGACTCCCAAACAAAATGGAGCACAATATACATTGTTAATTCTAATTAAAAGTTAAAAAATGCCCAAAATAAACAAGAGTCAATCACCAAACCAACCACTACAATCTAAACTTCAAAAAAGAAGGCAAGGAGATGAATAGGACAGAATTGAAAAGCTTGTCTAAGTGGTTGGAATGATCAAATGAAGAACAGAACCACTTGAAAATTAATGCGACCTTATTGGGTGCCTGCAGGGGCATTAGGTGAAATATGACAAACTATACTTTGGAGAAGCATTAGAACTAATTAACTTGATATATGTTAATTTGAAGATTGTTAAGATGATCTCCATAGTAATTAATTTGTAGCTGAAGATGTCCAAGCCAACATTTTTATACATGGTAAGTAATGATGATATTATATTACAAATTGCAAGTAAAAAAAGAAACACTTCAAATTCCGCGGTATTTTGAAAATATTGCAAAAGACGTGATATTTTACAAAATGTTCTGAATTCCAATGAGAACGGGAGATGTTGAAATATCTTGATTTCATTGCTATGAGAAATAGAATACATAACAAAATTCCAATTTGATTTGTTTCATTTTTTTTGGATCTATAACCTGAAGTGACAACACCCGGCAGTGAGACCTGGTTGCGCTGGCTCAGCCTGCTACACCTACTGTAGTAGTGCCGGCAGCATACTCGGAGGCTAGGACCCTTGCCCCAAGGGCTTAATGCTACGTGTTAGATTGAGAGGGCAACACCCATGAAAATCAAACCTTGACTCGTCTAGCCGCAAAGGCCCCACCCCAATCTGCCAATCCCCCATTGGGGCAACCTTTGCATCTTATTTGTGCTAACAATTTTCATCTTGTGTTTTAAATTTATTTTTACCCATGACCACTACAAGAAAAATGCGCAATGGCGACGGATGCTATCTGTCGCTAATCCGTCGTGGTACATGTTTTCGACGGATATCATCCGTCGCATAACCCGTCGCTAAATTATGACGGAATTTATCTGTCGCCAAGCCGTCGTTATTTGGCGACGACTTAGCGACGAATCATGTATGTCATGATTTCATTGCTAAACGAAAACCGATTTGGTTAAGCGACAAAATTTAATCTGTTGCTATTTTCGTTGCTACCATTTATCGACGGATAAATATCCGTTGCTGATTGACGATGAACATTAGCGACGGCTTGCATTCCGTCGCAAACCGACACTTACTTTAAATTGGCGAAGGAGTAGCGACAAATAATATCCGTCGCTACTCTGTCGCTAATTTTTAATAAAATTTTAAAATATTTTTTTTTAAATATTTTGAAAATCGAGAAAAATTTCTCGTACAATTCATATATCCTGCTTATAAGAAAACAATTCAAATAAAAAATGCATACAAATTAAGCAGAAATGCTAAGTTAAACCAACTTTAACTACCAAGTACAGTCCTTGCGAAATTATAATTAATTACAAGTTTGTCAAACAAATTAAACAAAAATCTAATCCTCGCCAAGATTTTGAGCATCATCCTCATCTTCATTCCCTCGATCTCTCCCTCCCTCCACGCCTCTATCATCTCCTCTACGCTGATCATCTCTAGCATCCTACAAAAGAGAATAAAAATGTTAGTATTTATAATCAAAACATAATGAAATAAATTATTTGCAACCCACCTGATATAATGCAACAAAGTAAATGGTTGAATGACACATAGACTAGTAATAAACTGAAGGATATTGGCAAAATTATAAGAAAAAATTTAGAATAATTAATCATACATACCTGACGGGCACATGAGCTCATATTGAATGCAGATGAAGTTTCCTTGTCCTAAAAAAAGTTCCACAACTCATTACGGACAAGGTTGAGAATGACTTCATTTAAAAAGTGTTGCATTTTGTCCTCAAGACGCTGACAAACACCATCCCAAGACATAGCAAGGTCATTAGAACGTTGGGAGTCGATGCTTGCGGAAGAACTCTGTGAGCCCGGGTTGCAAGAGGCAACGACTGGTGTGATGTTTATGTTACTCCCAAACCCGAACACACGACCCTTTTTGGGTTCACCTGTAGCAGTCACCCATGCTGCGGGATCAAAATACAGATGCTGAGTGAAGTCATTGCCATATCGTTGTATCATTTGTTGCTCGTATGACTCCTACAAAGTAATAATTAGAATATGAATTAATAATTAAGAATTACAATAGTTATGATAACATAATTCAAAGTAACTTGTATATTACAATGTTTATTAATACAATAAATACATACCGTTGTCGCTCTCGCCTTCTCTGAAACAAAATCTTTCGTGCTCTTACGTTTATGTGTTCCAACAAACATATCCTTGTAAGGCACAATGCATCATTTTTCTGCTTTATGCAATATGACATGATATCAAAAATCAATTAATAAGTATGCAGAAATACCTACAATTTTGATAATATATATATATATATATATATATATATATATATATATTTATTTATTTATGACTTACCATTTTCTTCTGGTGGCTCCCAAAAGTCTTAGATCCACCTGTGTGTAGATGTGCATCGGGCATCGCTGCTTGGTTTTGTGCAGCCTTTGCTAAGCGGTTTCGAAAATCATTGCTCTCCCATTTGTCGCACATGCCATCCAATAATCTCTCCTGACAGTAGTCGGCCCATGGCCCTTCCACTGCAGTGGATCATCTATCCCACCAGTTGTTTTTTTTGCTGCAGTCTTCATATTGTGCAACATGTCGGCAAATCGATTGATAGTCACCTTCTGCCACACTACCCTCGCATCTTTCTCCTCGTTTCCACTCACAAAGCGATGGGAGACCTATAAATACTTTCAAAACGTTAGCATACATAAATATAAAACACTGCTTGTTATGATAAATGATTGCATACCATGAATGAAGAAATTAAGTTGTCCAACACCTCTCTCGGGTACTCTTTCCATTACGCTACCGGTCCTGAAAGATGATGCAATAATGACTTCGTAATTCCTTGTATTACTTCTTGCTGCTCAAACCTCGCATTGCACATAAAAATATATTCATTAACAATTGACCATCAATATACATTTTTTATAAGTTAAATATTGAACAAGTGACAATGAAATACTTACGATCGACCATCGATATACACTATTTGAATTACTTGTCGTGGGTCACACTGAAAAGACCCTGCATCCAACGTATGTAGGTCATGTGTAGGCAAAACAACACCTACAAAACAATGAGTTAGAAATTCACATAATATAACTTTCAACTATTCAACTATAGAATTATTTAAATGATATACCTATCGAAGGAGCCCGTAAGATGAAAGCTCAGACTAGCGACCACTGGGTGCTCGACGATTGTGTCCTCCATGAACCATATTCTAACAAATAAAAATGTATTGGCAACACATTCAAACATTGCAACACATTTTAATATATTCAAATCAATACAATACATTTCAATATATTCTAATCATTCAGATCATTCACATCAAATTGAAAAAACTTTATGCAAGACATTCAAACATTACAACATATTTCAATATATTCAAATCAATACAATACATTCAAATCATTCTAATCATTCAGATCAAATTGAAAAAATATTCATGCATCAGTGAGTTCAAACATTGCAACACATTTTAATATATTCAAATCAATATATTACATTTCAATACATTCTAATCATTCATATCATTCAAATCAAATTGGAAAAACCTTCATGCAAGGCATTCAAACATTGCAATACATTTCAATATATTCAAATCAATACAATACATTTCAATACATTCTAATCATTCAGATCAAATTGAAAAATACTATACTGGCAAGACATTCAAACATTGCAACACATTTCAATATATTCAAATCAATGCAATACATTTCAATATATTCTAATCATTCTAATCATTCAGATCAAATTGAAAAAAACTTCATGCAAGACATTCAAACATTGCAACACATTTCAATATATTCAAATCAATACAATACATTCAATACATTCAAATCATTCAGATCAAATTGAAAAATCCTTCATGCAAGACATTCAAACATTGCAACACATTTCAATATATTCAAATAAATACAATACATTTCAATACATTCAAATAATTTAGATCATTCAGATCAAATTAAAAAAAACTTCATGCAAGACATTCAAACATTGCAACACATTTTAATACATTCAAATCATTCAGATCATTCAAATCAAATTGTATTACAAGTTGTATTTCACTAGCTCGTGAATGACTCATCATCACTTGTCTGACTTTCATGGTCTTCATCCTCCTCCTCCTCTTCGTCATCATCTTCTTCTTCGTTCAGTGCCCATCCACTTCATATATCATTTGAATCATATTCTTCCATGCATGTGCCATCAGTCAATAGAGATATGACATGCATACCATGTGCGACATCGTGACTACAAGAGAAATCATACATATCATCTGATTGATAATATTCATCGTCTTCAACAATCTTGTCTTCCTTTAACTGATCATACTCGGGGTAGAGTTTAGACTTCACCTTATAAACTGCCCACCATTCATTTCTATCTGATTTCCTTGTAGTCAGATATGAAGTATAGTACACTTGTTGAGCTTGCGAGGCTAATATGAATGATTCATATATTCCAAACCTTGACTTAGCATTCACCTTCACAATGCCTGATATTTTGTCGACTCAAGTTGTTGTGGGATCAAACCATTGACACTTGAATAAAGTTAAGCTATTATTTGTGCCTAAGTTAACTCCATTATTTTTTGTATAACACCGTAGTAATCATGTTCATTTTCACTATAGTTGTTACCCTTGACGCCTATTAATCGTTGACTTGTTGACACCATAGTCTTTTGTATGGAAATGATAACCATTTACGATGTACCCGTTGTAACACTGCACAACTTTAGAGGGACCATTTTGTAAATCACATATTTCTTGATCTTTAACATCACCATGACAGACCTACAAGCACAAACAAAGACTATAATCACGACAAATTAAGTATCTTATTGTTGTATAAAGAGAAAGAATGTATACAATTGTCCTTACCAACTCTTTCAACCATGCCACAAATTTAATTTCATGTTCTTTCTGTACTTCTGCATCAGTGAGTTGTGAAAGTTTTCTTCGCAACTCCAGATCAAATTGTCTATACTTAACATAAACTTATGTTACCGAACCATGTACACACGTATAAAACTTAATGTTACGTATTAACTATACTTACTCAAAGTATGGGTCGATTGCTGAGCAATTGAAAATGATATATATTTGTGTTGTGTCTTGCTCTCGATCTTCCAAGAGTATTGACCGACAACTGCCAAATGCATGTCCAATTGGTTGAAATATAGACAATTTGTCAGTTACAGTTAATTGTTCTCCATCATCATTACGAGGTGGGCATGTGTAATGTGTTGGAATGTGAGGTTCAAAGTACATATATGAGAAATTTGAAATCTCTTCCAAGGTATACGCCTCACAAATAGAGCTCTCTACTCTTGCTTTATTCTGAACCTTCTTTTTAAGATCAAACATGCATCTGTCAACAATATACATCCAAGATTACAATAAATTTCTCAATAGTATTGAAAAGAAAATTTTAAATATCATTCAAATGGGTACATCCACCGATATTGCACAGGTCCACCAACCCTAAGTTCATATGGCAAATGTATGACCACATGTTCCATAACATCAAAAAATTCTGGTAGAAATATCTTCTCTAGCTGACAAATAGTAGTTACGACAGATTCCTCGAGATTCTTTACCTCATATACTACAATTTCAATTGCGCACAAGGTTCTAAAAAATCTACTTAACTCGAATAATACCCCCCATATAGGTTTGTCTAACATATCATAGAATGCTAGGGGTATCAACTGTTGCATAATGACATAACAATCATGATTTTTCAACCCATATAACTGTCTCTCGTCTATCTTCATAGCCCGAGCAATGATAGAAACATAGTCATATGGAAATCTCAATTGTCTCAACCATTGACATACTAGCTTTACTTGATCTGGACCAAGCATATACCTTGCCTTTGGTTTCAGTACTTTGCCATTATACTCTTTGAGTTTCAATTCTAATCTTTTATATACCACTTTTAAATCCATATGTGCCTTCGGATTATCCTTTGTTTTCTCTTTCACGTTCTTTACTGTACTAAATATATTATCGAATACATTTTTCTCCACATGCATGACATCTAAATTATGCCATATCAATAAGGTTGGCCAATATAGTAGTTCCCAAAATATAAATTTTTTTGGCCAATTGTGATTCTTCTCAAATCCAATAAAGAGCGTTGCTCTACAGGCATCTGTCTGTTCACGTGGAAAATATCACAATCATCTTAAAATCTCTATGCCAAACAACCTTGTTGGTGGACCTTTTATTTCGGTTGTGCCTGCTCGAAACATATTCTTTTGTCGTCGGAACGGATGATCGTTGGGTAGAAATCGACGGTGACAATCAAACCAGCACAGCTTCATTCCATGCGTCAATCTAAACGATTTTATATCCTCCATGCAGTAAGGACATGCTAACCTCCCATGTGTGCTCCAACCAGATAACATACCATATGTAGGGAAGTCACTGATTGTCCATAGAACAACAACCTTCATATTGAAGTTTTGTTTTTTGTGGGCATCGTATGTGAGAACACTGTCATCCCACAGTATTTTCAGTTCATCAATCAATGGCCTCAAATATACATCAAGATTTTGGCTGGAAGACGTCATACTAGGGATCAATAGAGACAAGAAAAGATTTTGACGCTTTATACATAAGTTTGGAGGAAGGTTGTATGGGGTGACAAATATCAGTCAACACGAGTATGGGGTTGATCTACCCCCAAATGGATTAAATCCATCTGTACATAAACCTAGCCTAACATTTCTCACTTCTAAAGCAAAGTTCTGATGAGTAGGATCAAAGTGCCTCCAAGCTTTTGCGTCAACAGGATGTATGATCTTGTTTTCATCATGTCAAACTTTATTTGCATGCCATAGTATTTGCTTAGCTGTTCTCGAAGACATATAAAGACGTTGTAATCTAGGGATGAGAGAGAAGTAACAGAGTGACTTATACCCCACTTCTTTTGACCTTGTGCTACCATTTCCCTTTGTTTTTGGCTTGAACCGAGGATGTCCACATGATGAACATGATCTGCCTTTTTCTTGATCTTTAAAATACAACATGCAGTGATTGAGACAAACATCTATCTTTTGATACCCCATACCTAGATATTGACCATAACCTTTGCACAGTAGAGATTTTGTGGCAATTTCTCATCTTTGGGCAACATACTCTTCACAATAGAGCACAAACGGTCAAAACATGATTGACTCGAATTAAACTCGCACTTCAAATTTAGTAGTTGACGAACTGCAAACAGGATAGTGTGACTCTCGCAACCATTCCATAGTGGTTCATCGGCATCTCTAAGTAAGTCATAGAATGTACTAACTGCATCGTTTCTTGCTTCTTCCTGTACCCCAGTTGGTGCATCACTATGTCCTACAACAGAACCCATTTTCGGTCCTGCGGCATCAAATATCATGTCCACATATGGATTATCGTGCACCATATCCAACCATGCGTCATAATTATTCCAAAATTCTTCACCATAAAGTGTCCAATTTTGATAACTACTAACAAAACCCTTCCTGTATAGGTGATGTCTAACGCCATGAGGTTCTACAAATCGATTATTCTTACACAACATGCAGAGGCATCTGATCCGATCGGTGGGATCCACTATACTGACACTTGTCATTGCGAATTCAATAAAACTGCCAACACCATCCATATATTCATGCGACACCTCATTATCAACTATCCTACGATACATCCATTCACGGTTTGCAGCCATTTTGTCCTAAAATATTACATATATTTTCATCATCAGTTAAAAGAAAATCTTAATAATGATATGATGAAATACATATATTCATTTGAACAAAAAATTCATGATACAATTTCACATAGAAGGCATAATCAAATGAAAAATAACTTCATGCAATCATGGATACAAAAACATCAAATGATGCAATACATTCAAATCATTAATATCAAAACAATATCAAACATATACCTACAACAAACACACTCTAATATCCCGCTAACTACTACCATGCCTAGCATGGAATCCGTACTAAAAAAATAAGAACACTTTTATTCTCATACATTAAAGTCATGCTAAGTATGATCTCCAAACTCTATCAAAGCAGTTCTAAATATCCACAACTAAGTGAGTGTGTGAACAAAAAAGTGTTGCATCAAAAAAATTAAATAACATGTGACGCACTTGCATCACTTACTCACCACAGGTATTTACTTGATTTGAATTGCTTTTGCCTTTGCATTTTTTAAATTTTTTTTTGCATTGCACTTTTAATCACATGCGATGCTTAGAACTAAACATCGCACAATGAGCTCAGCTATGTACCTGCAACACACAAATATACAAAACAATACAATACAATACAATACAAAACTATCTACTTGACTGCTTAACGAAAAAAGGAAAAAAATGAGGAAGAAGACAGACAGAGGTGGGAAAACCTTCACCTGTGGTTGGTGAAACGACGAATGCCGACGTCGTGGCTGCTCTGGAGTCACCGAGGCGGGTCGGGGGGGGGGGGGGGGGGGGGATGGAAGGCGGGTCGGGGGTGATGGGAGGTGGGCCAGGGGCTGATGGGGGACTGGGACGCAGGTTGGGGGGAACGGGTGGCGGGCCGACGAGGGGACAGAAGGCGGCTCAGGGGGAACAGGAGGCTGGGGAACGGGAGGCAGACTGAGGGGGAATGGGAGGCGGGTCAGAGGGAACGGGAGGCGGGTTGAGGGGGAACGGAAGGCGGGGGGACGGGAGGCAGGGGGAACGAGAGGCTGCTCAGAGGGAATAGGAGGCGGGCTGAGGAGGAATGGGAGATGGGGCGGCGGTGGGACGGGAGGCTGCTTGGGGGGGGATGGGAGGCAGGCCGGCGGGTTGCGGGGAACGGTAAGCGGGACGACGAGAGGCGGGCCAGGAGGCGAGTCGGGGAGACACGACGAAGACGAAACATAAAAGAGAAAAAAGGGAAAATAATTATGGATTTACGGAAAACATAGCGACAGATTAACGATGGCCAAATTCTGTCGCTATTTGGCGACGACTTTGCGACAGAATAGTTCTGTCGTTGATCCATCGTTACGTTACAGAGGATATGACGACATAATAACATCCATTGCTAATCCATCGCAAAGTAGCGATGGATTATCGATAAATTATTTTTCGTCGCTAAAATCCTAAATAAATGGTATTTTAGCAATGCCATTCTTTCTCTTGTTAATCTGTCGCCAATTGGCAACAGAATTTTTCTGTCATAAATAGTCGTCGCTAATAAGCATTTTTCTTGTAGTGGACATCCAAAATTTATGAAAATCCCTAAAAGGTACATGGCAGATGGAGAGAACAATTTTCAGAAAAGGAAATGCTTTTAAGAGTAGCAACGACCTGGTGACCAATGATCAATCCTAGATTGATTATAGGTAACGAGGTTAAGATTAGATGGACTAAGAAGGAGTCAGAGATGGAAAACTTCATTGAGAACATAGTGATTGGCAATAAACGTGATATAAAGGATGATCAATCCTATCCACTATAAGAAAAACCATGTTTAGTGACAGATATTTGCGACGGATTTTTTCTGTCGCAAAGTAGTGACGGACTTAGCGAGAGTAACCTATCTGTCGCCAATCTTCATAATATTCATGAAATTAGCGACGAAAAAACTTTCGTTGCCAATCCGTCGCTAATTAGCGACAAAAAAATTTTGCCACACCATTTGTAGCACATTAGCGATGGAATATTTCCCTCGCTAATTTTGTCGCTAATTTTCAATTAAAGCTACCAAATTAGGGTGCATTTTTTCCCACCCTCTCTCTCTCTATCATTACGCTTAGGGCGCTTCGCCTCCCTTCTCCCCCAGGTTGACTCCATCGTCGTTTGCGTCATCTCCGACGACGACGACCCCTCCTCGCTCACAGAGGAGGAAGGCAAAGCCCTAAGCAAGAAGGCCGCGAAGAAGGAAGCTGCCGTCGATCACAGCTACCATCGCGACTACCGAGGAGACCGATCCCCTTGATGAGAAATACAACAATGTGCCACTGGAGGAGCTCCAGTCGAAGGCAATCGGCGAGCGAAGTTGGAGGAAGAACGGGTCGTTGATGGTGGAGTTGGAGGGCTCAGAGGTGTGGATTTTGGTGTTGATGGTTCATTCTGAGGAATTGCATAAGAGGTAGAGAGAGAGAGAGAGGGACAAATAGGTTCGTGCTTATTAATTTCTTTTTTTGTTGGGGGTTTTTGTTGGCCTAAAATGCATCCATTCTCAAATCCTGTGATGAAACTGAGAATTCTTGGCTTATACAAAAGTTCAAGAAATAAAAGTAAAAAAACACTGCTGATTTCCTAAACCTTATTGCACTTTCAATTTATTGACAAGATTTTTTTCATGATCTGCTCAATCGTTTTATATATTTTAATCTTGTTACAGCTTACGGTCGTCGGCATTATCACAATGACACTCTTTCTACGTATTGAGATGCACCAGAACACTGTGAATGATGGAGTAATTTATCTAGGTGCTCTATTTTTTCGGCTAGTCTTACTTATGTTCAATGGCTTTGCTGAGCTTTCTATGACAATTGCAAGACTGCCTATTTTTTATAAGCAAAGAAACTTGCGTTTCTATCCAGCATGGGCGTATTCACTCCCTGCATGGATTGCTAATGTCTCTGTATCAATTGTTGAGGTTGTTGTATGGGTGTTTTTGACTTACTATGTGGTAGGTTTTGATCCAAATGTTTGCAGGTGAGGCATTAATTTCATTTTGAAGATTATTTATATCTCTGATTAAATCATGGCCTCTTTCACATTTTCTGCCTAAACAAGAGAATATTGTATGAACAAGAAATAATAATCTATTGCTTCCCTTAGTTGGAATCTAATGCAATTCAAATACAAAATGTTATCCCATGCTGTAACTACAAGATGTTCAGGCAATATCTCCTGCTTCTAGCAATTAACCAAATGGCATCTGGTCTTTTCCGTTTAATTGCTTCCTTGGGCTGTGACCTGATTATTTCAAATACATTTGGATCCTTTGCAATGCTTGAGATTGTCGTTCTTGGTGGTTTCATACTCTCCAAGGGTAAGGCTACCATATGGTTGTTCTCTTTCTTTCCTTTTCTTATAGATGCATCCTTCTTTATTAAGATGTAAGCATTTTCTTAAAAATTATAGTTATTTAGTGAATCTTATTCATTTGCAACAGATGATATTAAGAAATGGTGGATCTGAGGCTACTGAATTTCACCAGTTATGTATGGGCATAATGCCATTTCTGTGAATAAATTCCTTGGGAATAGTTGACGACGAGTAAGTCTTTGAGGGTGGATTATATTTATGTTTTCTGTTACTATAATTTACATTAGGTCTTTTTTCGGTCATATGTTCATTTTCTTGCATGTCGCTTAGTTGTCATTGTTGCATTTTCCATGTGCAATTTTAATCTTCTCCATTCACCATGAAGATTTTAACAAGCCAAAGCCCTATCTACATTCACATAATTTAATGCAATTTAGATAGTGATTACCAATTGCATGTGCTTTAATAGATATGGGATGGAACTCTCTGCAAAAGAGTCTGAAGCATGGATGGTCATCAAACAAGAACATGAGTGCTAGCATGGAGCTCATGCATAGTATCTTCTGGAAATAGAGACAGACACATCCTTCAACATGATATTCGTGTCCCTAATGTCTTTGTTAGCAAACTTGTTGGTCATAAATATGAGGTGTACTGCTTTTGCTAATGCCATTTTGATTATCTCCCATACTATATGTGCTTGTGTGTTTGTTCATGATGGACAAATTAACATTTATCTTCTACTTTTCCTGCTATAATGAAAGGTATGTGGATTAAAATGGTCCCATGATGACAGAGAACTAGCATCAGGTGGAAATGACAATCAAGTCTGCAATATTCTAAGATAGTAATTCATTTGATGCAGAGAACATTTTTCTATGCTTTAAAAATTGATCATTGCTTACAACTGGATGGTTTTTTTGGAACCAGCTCTTGATATGGAATCAACATTCACAACAGCCTCTTCTGAAGCTTACAGAGCACACTGCTGCTGTGAAGGCCATTGCTTGGTCACCTCATCAAAGTGGCCTTCTTGCGTCAGGTGGCGGAATTGCTAACCGATGCATTCTCTTTTGGAACACTGCAAACAACAATCAAATAAATTTCAAAGACACGAGGAGTCAGGTAAAATTTTTGTTACAGTTAAAGATTGAAGTTTTTTTTTTGTTTTTCTAATGTTTGTTATTTATTCTCTTTGTTGTTTTTAAAGATTGAAGTTTTTTTTTCTCTAGTAATGTTTATTCTTTATTTTCTTGATAGTTGATTAACCTCATAATAATGCTGCTACATGTTTGCAATCTTTTGTGGAGTAAAAATGTAAATGAAATAGTAAGCACTCATGGATATTCCCAGAACCAGATTATGGTGTGGAAGTATCCTAACATGCAAAAGGTACTTCTCTTTTTCCTCTTCTTAATCTTCCCTGCATTTAGCCATGCACAAAGCTTAGTCAGGCCCAACATTTTGTTATAAAGTTTAATCAAATGGATGACATTATGTTCATCTATGATCTTCTTACTGAATTGTTTTTCTTAATTCAAACATAATTTGAAAGAGTTCTCTTTTCTAGTTGGACTGAGTAGTCCAAGTCTGACCAGTATGACTATGATGAGCTGAGTGTTGGCTGTGCTTGAACAAAGATTGGATAATGATAAGATTTTCAAAGAGTAGTTTGAGTCCACAAGATCACATCAGCCTAATGTATCTTATACATCCAATTTGTCAAGATTTTAGCATTTTCCATGTGCAAATTTTAAATATGGAAAATTGTTGCAATGGAACATACTGTTACATAATTTTGTATATAATGCAACATTTCTTGTGGTAGTTATATTCATATCAGCTCTTCACTTGGTCAGCAAATGTGATAGTTTGAATTTGAGCCCAAAGAAAATTATGAAATCCTTGCTAATAAAAATTCAACAATGTTTTGTGGGATCTTTTACCTTTTAATAAATTGTTTATGGGACAAAGTTTAGCTCCATGGTGTTTAATATGGAAAAGGCGTATGAGATGCACGCCTCGGGGCTCTTTTTTTTATTTATTTTTTTAAATTTTATGACGGATTAGACGGATTATATTTTGTCGCAAATCCGTCGCTAACTTGCCGACCAAAAGTTAGCGACAAAATTTATCCGGATATACTCCATCACTACGACATCGTTAATTAGCGACAGATAAATGTTATCGAAATTTAGCGACAGAATGGGCGACAAATATATTTTGTCGCTAATTAGCGTCGAAAAATTCACGATGGAAGCTATCCGTTTCTAATCTGACGCTAATGCATCGCTAAGCTGTTTAACGATGAATTAGCGTCAGATTAGCGACGAATTTAGGTCATCGCTAATCCACATGCTTCTTGTAGTGATCTGCTTTGGCATCGGAGGTTAGGACACATCTCGAAAGAGAGAGTCCAAAGACTCATGAAAGTGAGAATCCTTGGATCTCTTGATTTCATGAATATAGAGCCATGTGTTGACTGCATAAAGGCTAAGCAGGTCCTCTTGAGTGTTGCATTTTAAGTGCACAAATTTTCTCAAAGCGATAGTGTGTATGCATGGTTAGCAACAAATTAAGGACCATCTCTCTAATGACCTCCTAAGGATGAAGTGCTTGAGTAAATTCCAGAAGAAGTTCCTGAGCCACTGGTTGAAACATTTCCCTCACTTGTTTCCACTCCACTTAATCTGCCCATACAGATAGCAGTAGCATGAGGTAAAATGGGCTGAAGAAAGGGTGAGCTTCCTTCAAGCATGAGAATAACCTTGGACATTTTGGGTCTCTTTGATGCATCTCCAAAATGAGTCCATTATATTAAAAAGATCCTAAGTATAAATAAAAGCTTAAACTGAAAGCATATCCAAATGGATCTCTCCCCGAACATGAGATGTAGCTAACTGCCCTGTTCGGAGGGGGGTGGGGGGGGACACCGTATTTTTTAGCTTGTCCCTATTTCCAACAATATTTTTTATGTAAGTTACCTGAATCTGATGCAACGCTAGAGCTTGTACCCATATCCAAGAACTATGCATGAACTTGATTGTTTGAAACTGACATAGCAACCAATGCTTGAATGATGTCACCAGCCTAGTACATCTGGTTAAATCTATGATAACACTTCAATGATGAATGATTAGGTTTAAATCATATATGGCAGACAACACTCTTATCCTTTGATTGGTTATTGAAGGCAGAATTATTCTAGCGGTTTTGATTGAGAGGGTTGTGTATGTTCGCCCCCGATGATTCACTGAATCTCACGTCCGTGTTCGGGGGATCGAATGAGCGCCACGTATTCATGCACATGGGGCTCGTATTCCCGTGTATGTTGACATAACTTTGCATCGGACTCTGGTGTTGTTGCAAAGACTTAAGTACCCTTTATTGCTATTCTTCTCATAAAGTGATAGTTTGAAAAAATGACAAAAATGCCCTTCATTCAAAAAAGAAAAAACAAATAGTTCAAAAAAAGGACAAACATGTCCTCCATCCAGAAAGTCGAGGATGATGTTGACTCTTCAAAGTCTTCTTCTTTTTCTGTTCAAAAAAAGGACAAACATGTCTTCTTCTTCTTTCTCCGTAAAACACTGTAAAACCCTTTCTCTCTCTAGAGAAGAAATCAAGGTAAACAAAGAGTTCTTCCTGGAGAAGGCCATGAACATCAACCCTCTCACTCTCTCTCCCTTCTCTCTCTACTTCTGTGCACATCCAACAGACGATCCTACATTGCTCCATCGTCATCTTCTTCTTCTTCCTTCTTCGTAAAACACTGTAAAACCCTCTCTCTCTGTAGAGAAGAAATCAAGGGAGGTAAAGGGTTCCTCCTGGAGAAGGCCATGAACACCAACCCTCTCACTCTCTCTCCCTTTTCTCTCTACTTATGTGCCTGATTTAGAGTTTTTGCCCTTACAGGAGGGGGGTCCGGGGGCTCCCCCGGCGCGGATCCCGGACCAATTTTTTTTGGGCCTTCCAACAATGATTTGTAGTATTATCGGGCATTCCTACAACAATTTGTAGTATTTGTAGTGTCTTCCGTAAATCGCGAAACGCTATAGCGATTTGTAGTGTCTTTCGTAAATCGCTATAGCGATTTGTAGTGTCTTTCGCAAATCGCTATAGCGATTCGCAAATCGCTATAGCGATTCGCAAATCGCTATAGCGATTCGCAAATCGCTATAGCGATTTGTAGTGTCTTCCGCAAATCGCTATAGCGATTTGTAGTGTCTTCCGCAAATTAGGACCAACTTGTCAGAGCCGTGTCTTCCGCAAATCGCTATAGCGATTTGTAGTGTCTTCCGCAAATCGCTATAGCGATTTATAGTGTCTTCCGCAAATTAGGACCAACTTGTCAGAGCCGTGTCTTCCGCAAATCGCTATAGCGATTTGTAGTGTCTTCCGCAAATTAGGACCAACTTGTCAGAGCCATATCTCCCTAACCGAATGTCATATTTCAAATCCGTAAAAAGTGGTGTCTTCGTTATTGAGTCTAGTTTATTTTTGTAAATTTTCAACAATTTCTATTGTCATTTCATTCCCCATTTTAACTTCAACAATACATTACAACCACAATCATCAAAAGAAAGATTGCCCAAGCTAAGAGTCACCGTTCTCGCCCTCCTTCTCGACAGCAACCCAGTCGGTGCAGTCGCGCTGAGGATGGCCAGCAGAAGCTCCACCACGTCGTCTTCCTCTCCCTAGTGAGGAGGTCTCAGCGGTGCCGTCGTTCCGGTGACGGGTGTTCTACGAAATGTAAATCCCCCCTTCTGTAAGGGCAAAAGGCCATAAATACGCTGGGAGGAGCCCTCAGACCCCCCTTCTGTAAGGGTAAAAGCTTTGAATCAGACTCCATAACTCTTCAAGTTGAATGATGCTACCCACACTGGGAGGAGCTCTCAGACCTCCCTTTCTGTAAGGGTAAAAACTCTAAATCAGACTCCACAACTCTTCAAGTTGAATGATGCTACCCACGCTGGGAGGAGCCCCCAGACCCTCCTCCTGTAAGGGTAAAAACTTTGAATCAGGCTCCACAACAGTAAATGTGCAGGTCAGTCGGTGCTTGATGGAGCAATGTATGATCTTCTAATGGATGTGCACAGAAGCAGAAATAGAAAGGAGAGAGAGAGAGGGTGAGAGTTGAATGATGCTACCCACGCTGGGATGAGCCCCCAAACCCTCCTCCTGTAAGGGTAAAAACTTTGAATCAGGCTCCACAACAGTCAATGTGCAGGTCAGTCGGTGCTTGATGGAGCAATGTATGATCTTCTAATGGATGTGCACAGAAGCAGAAATAGAAGGGAGAGAGAGAGTAAGAGGGTTGATGTTCATGGCCTCCTCCAGGGGAGATTTCTTTCTCGGATAATCCTGCAGTGCAGAGACTGGTCTTAAATAATCATCTTCGGGGCACTTAAGTCTTTACAACCACTCCTTTTCAAGAACCGTCATTTTTTTTTGCACCAATGGAGGAGAGGGTACTTAAGTCTTTGCAATCGTATCAAACTCCAACGCTAATTAATGGTGACAAACATGGGGATACGAGACACACATGCTTACATACGTGGTGCTCTTTGGGACCCCCGATCATGAGATGTAGCTAACTGCCCTGTTCGGGGGGGGAACATATAACCTGCTTCGGTTTTGATTGGTTTGAGATCTTGTTGGGTTGAGTTGGGATTTGGATTTTGACCCATTTAATAAGAAGATTGATTCCCCATTTGTAAGAATCCATGACCTCTTAAAGAAAAACAATTTTGATAACCACCTCTATGATTGAAATTTTTGTCTTGGCAGACTCATGTCCTTGCAATTTATACATTTTTCCTCAGGGAATTGTACCCTGATGAGGATGCTTCAGGATCTATCCTCTTGATAGTCTGGACGTCCCACAATTCCTTCTTGAGAAGAGTTTGTTCCACATTAGGTGGGACATCTCCCACATTAGGTCCTCTGATGTGTGAGTCAATCTCCTTGAGATACATGGGTGCATCAACCTTCCTTATGAAGTTTTATCTTCGTACGCTGAGGTGGCAAGGGTCCCGCATTAGGTGGATCAACTTTCTTGTGAGGAGATAGAGATATCTTTAGAATGTTCAAGGATGGATCGATCGAGTTTCCTTGGATGAAGGTCTTTCATATGCCGAGGTGGCATGGGTCCCACATTAGGAAGATTGATCTTCTTGTGATGTGATATAGATATCTCATTTGGTTCAATTGACGTGGTCATCTGAACCCATTGGATAACTGGATCCGTTGGATCGGATAATACCCGGTACATCCTTCAACTTGAACAAAATGGGTTCGACTCATCCCCTATGTCCGCCCCATTTTCTTCTCCCTCAAAAAAAAGTTTGGGCATCCAATACAATGGGCAAACCGACGTTTCATTTAAAAATATGGCTTATACGATCATGTCTTTTAATTTTCAAGGCCAGTGTTCTGTGTCATAAATGAAAATTGGTGCTTAGAAATTAGGTGTTACAAAACAAAAAAAAATAGAAAAAGTTCAGTTAAAAAAATAAAGGTTATTTTGTGAGATTGTGACTGAATTATCATTGGATGAGCTTAGAATAAATGGTATGAGTCAAGTCCAGATACAGCTCGTCTTCAAAATACAAAAAAAAGAAAGGTTAAGAAAAGGCCATTTTATGAGACTGGTCAGACTCAGTTGACATTAAATGAACTATCATAAATGGTTTCTTGTCAAGTCTAGATACAGTTGGGTAGGGATGGCAATGGACCGGGGCGGGGCAGAGAACAGGGTTTCCACCCCTGCCCCGTCTCAAGATTAAAACCTCCATCCCCGCCTTCATCCCCATTTGATGACCTCCATCCCCGGTTCAAACGGGGATGAGGCGGAGCAGGACCCCGTTTCCCCGTAGTTTATTGTCATCCTTTAGAAGGACCGGGGATGGGGTGGGGCGGGGACGGGACAGGGCGGGGAAAAGTGTAAGTCCATCCACGAATAGGGATGGATTTTAACCTTCGTCCCTGCCTCCATCTCTGTTTCATACCCTTCATCCCCGGTCAAAACGGGGCGAGGCGGGGCGGGGTCCCGCTTTCCCCCGGTCCACTGCCATCCCTACAGTTGGGGCACTGGCTCTTAGATGTTGAATTGACTTATGGCTAAGTTGTCATGGTCCCAACTGCCATAACTTGGTCATGAGTCTTATTCGTGAATGAGTCTTATTGCTTTTCAACCATGGGAGCCACATACGGCAGGCAAAGCCAGAGCCACTAGGTCTATGATCCTGGAGTGGTTTCTCCGTGAAAACGGATACCATCATTTGAAATAAGATGGATGAAGCATTCAGCCGTTGATTGGATGGCTAGGATTGAATGTACGAAGGAACCCATCGTAAAAGTTATGTGGGTTGAGTTTGAAAATCTTTTCTGACCTAACCTGAACTTGAGTTCGGGTTTGAGTGCATCCTGACAGGTCCGATACTGGATCCATTGACACCCTTACAAGTAGGCATGCTTATCAGATAAACTTACAGCAACAAAGATGTGGTTTTTAAACATGCATGCATTATTTTCATTACTAGGAGTTTTGCCATTATTATCTCCTAGGCTTGATGTAGTGAATAAGAATGTCAGATGACGAAAGCTCATGTATATATCAGATCCTCTCTTTACATGTAAATGGATTCAGATATCTGTCAAGTTCGGATATTTTTCATATTAGGTAGCAGAAAAACCAAAACCATATCTGCATCTGATTATAATCAGATATAGTTTTGTCTTAGGTTTTTATCCAATCCATTGACGTCCCTACTTGTGGGTGTGTGCATGGAGGGAGGGGCGCACAAAAGGTCCATTTGGGTCCAGGTATGGATCTGCCTCTACCTGGTAATCCAGATCCTCCACAAATCGAATTAAGTAGCTACCGTCCTGAGTCCTGACTCGATTGCACAAATTTCTTCTTAAAACGCGTATTTAAATGAAGTAGTTGGGTCAGGTGTTGGTTGGACCTAGACCTAATTGAAGGAGTCCTTTATTGAGCAAGAAGCCTCTGCAACTCAATTCTATGGGACCGAGTGAATTCGTCCAAGAGTGACCGAACAGTTCTGGCCAGACCAAACCATGTTTGACACATCTGCATTTTGTGCCATTTATGTTTTGTTAAAAATATTTAATCACATACCTGCATTATGATATCCAAGTATGAGTTGGATATGGGCCATGGCTGGACATGGTTTCCGTCTGATTTCAACTTTTACTTTAAGGAACAACATACATGTCCAGCTAGGTAGCACATCATGGATCTACTTCATACTCATTTTTTATACCTATATCATTATGTTGTATGGTTTGTATGGTTGAGAGCAATGTTGTCATAATCGTATGGGACCCATACCTTGAATCGATTTTCGAACCGATTCATGGAATCGGCCGATTCGCATTCTGAATCTAATCGCACTGAATCAGCCAATTTTTAACCAGCAAATGGTTCGTCGCCGATGAGACCTATTGCTTTCGCATCGGCATTGGCCGGGATGGAGTGGAAAGGACGATATTGAGTGGAGACCCTGGATTTTGATCGCTTGGCCAAAGATATGGTTGAACAGGAACCAGATCATTTTCAACAGAGCAGCCCCAAATATCAAGCTGGTACAAATCCGTATCAGCAAAGAAGTGATGGACAATGAAGATTGAGAATGGGGTTGGGGGCGGGTTGTTGCCTTTGCAGGCATGTGTTAGGAAACTATTAAAAATTATAAAAAAAATATTTCTGACCAAGTTGTTTTGAATCGAAATATGGATAGGCCGATTCACATCGATAATGACAATGATTGAGAGAGAGAGAGAGAGAGCAGGTCATAAACATGTAGTTGGCGCACACAGCTATCTTACTTTGATGAAGAAAGCAGGGTTAGGCAGAGCCCCACCAGTTATGCAACTCATACCATTAGGGTTTTGAACTTGGAACGTTTCAACACAAGGTGACGTGCACTAACTGCTCTTACCAAACAAGCCTTTGGCGCGCACACAGCTATCAAAGATTATAACCTTGCAGATGTGATCTATATAATTTGTGTAGTACAAAGCAAGTTTTTAATCATGTGTTTGCAACATTTGGGTAGGTTTTTTAAGGGCTTCAAAAATCAATGACTCATAATGTACTAGGAGTTCATATCTCAAAAAATCATATTTTTGCATTAAAAAAAAAATTAAGGTGTGACGCTTATCAAACAAGTCATGCTGCACATATTATATCATGTTGCATTAAGTACAGAGTAATTGGTTGGTGCAAAATGATAGGTACTAAATGATACGTGCTAAAATGAGTTTTATTTTTTTTTGTTTTATTTTTAAATTCTGATCATACAGATGTGATCTATTTTCTTGATTTCATAGGGATCAGCTCTTGAAGTGTTAGTGGGTGGGTTTTTATAAGATTCTAAAAATCAACAGTTCAAAATCTTTGTTAATTTTTGAGGCTCCAAATATCATTTTTTTAATTGAAAATACATGATCCAGGTGTGGATTCCTCATAAATCAACCATACCCAACACATTTATGAGGTCCATGCTAAAAAAAATACCAAAAGGCCAGAAAAAAACCCATTTGGCACGTATCAATTTCACACCTACACATTTCTCTTAAGTAGATAAAACTTAAACCTGTGATTTTCCAACTAGAGTATACATGCAATAGGCAGCAGCAAATATATATCTTTTATCACCCACAAGGGCTCCACTTATCTGGTAGGGGCGACTTGTGAATGTCACCAAGTTGACGGGATGTCACAAATTCGAAACCTGCTGGTAACACCCCTTGCTGAAAGGTCGAAGCTTGGTGTGCTCTCTGGTGAGAAGGGGGGCCTTATGGGTTTTACCAATCGGAGGCCACCCAAGGTGCAGTCGGTGATGGAGTTTTTTTCCTTGGATTATCCAATATATATATATATATATATATATATATATATATATATATATATATATATATATATATATATATATATATATATATATATATATATATATCTTTTATCCTTCGCATGAGTGACTACATATTTTAGTCTCTCGTTATGGTGGCATGCATGTATCTTCCAGAGGCAAATAGTGAATAGAATATATCACCTTTACAAGATGCAAGTGCTTTTGTTGCAAAGTAAACGCAAAACAAACATAAAAAAATGATAGACAGAGAGAGAGAGAGAAAGATAACGCTGTCAACCATCAACACAATATTCACAAACATAAATGGCCACTGAGATTCAAACCAAGAACAGATTGGTGGAAAAAAATCATTGCCTTTATTCTTATTTTACATTCAAGATAATTGAACTCTACTCTTTAGAAATGTCCCCATCAAAATTTCTCAGAGTTGCACGTCCCACTTTAAATAAATCCTGCAACTGTGTGGGGAAACAGTGATAGCGCTTCCATGTATTTCTATGCATCTTTAGCATCTTCAACGCCCTATCCTTGGTTGAACTTGCAGCTGATCCACCATTGATCTGCAACAAACCGCAGAGCTTCGACACAGCCCCGAACTCGGCCATCTGCTCCAAAAACCCCTCTGTTGGATAGCATCCGCAGATCAACCATAGGATCTTCACTCCCAATCTCGTCGTCAGTTCCGAAACTCTCATGATTTTCTTAGTCACAACTGCCACTGCCATAGCATGATCAACAAATGCAGACCTACCCTCTGCAATCTCACACAACAGTTTCAGTACTGTCATCATCTTCTCACATCTTCCTCTGCTTGATTCAGGCAGCAGCTCGATCAACATGCAGACGGCGCCTGCCTCTATCGCCTTGACCCGGTTTGTTCTCGAAGCGACCAATATGTCTATAAGAATTTCTAGAGCAGAGGATGTAGCCTCGTTGCAGATCTCATCTGATAGCAACTCTAGCAGTGCCTTGAATATGTCTACATCCTGATCTCCTGTAATTTGGCTCCAATCTACCTCCTTTTTCGCAATCTTTTGCAGGATCGCAACAGCGTGAAGCCTTGATTCCGAGCTCCCCCTTTGGATCATTAAGATCAGTGATCTCACACACTCTGGTCTGGTCAAGAACTGGATCAGTGATCCTGAAAGAGTTGCTAATGGCAGGCCGTGAAGGACTGCAAGGGATTCCTCACAACACCGGAAGGCGGCGAAATTCTCGCCACAGTTATCATTCCAGGCCTGACAAAGCAACCCGCTTAAGATCTCGATCCCACCGCACTGGACCAACGATTGGCAACTCTCTTCCTCCGATCCGATCGCCCCCCTGAGCTTCTTCAGCGCGGTGACCTTGAAAGGCGATGACTCGATTGACCGGAGGAGATCGAGAATCAACTTAGGGTCGGCCGGATTCCGGCCCGAAGATGAAGCAGGCGACGGGCTCTGCGTATCTTCTTCGCCGAAACTCCTTTGCCACGAGTCTATCAGGCGTTTCAGAGTGTGGTTGGGGGTGAGGTCGAGGTTTTCGAGCCTCTGCATCGTTACGGGGCAGGTCGATTTCCGGCAATTGAAGATCCAATGCTCGATGTTTTTCCGGTCATACGTCATGCCGGTGCACGTCGTAACGGGATCGACTATGATCTCCATTGAGATAGGGCACCTGAAGTAAAGAGGGATCTCCATCTCTCCCTCTCTCTCTCTCTCTCTCAATTTCTTTCTGTCACAGAGAGGTAGAAGAAGATGAGTGATACAAGATTTGTGGATGGTGGTGGGCAAAATTATGGAGAATAATGTGAGGGAGGTGGGGAGGTTTTTATAGAGGGATCTTAATTGAAGTCAATGGGGATGATCAACAGTGTGTGAGCTGTGTTTTGTCATGGAGAGGCGGAGAAGGAGTTTTGTATACGCAGTGTTCAAAAATGTAATTTTCTTCTTTTGCCGGGAATATTATGACCGTTGGGGTTGACATTTTTCTCATTGGTGTTCATTATTGAAAGGTTGAAATAAGAGTTCTGCCCTTAATCATTTAATTAAATGACAAATATCTCCTTCTCCTTTAGGACATATTTCAAGGCTTTACGGATCCAAGTATCAGAGGATAATTTGGTCATTTATGAATGTCATCTACTTATTCACTTGTTCTACAAAGAACAGGAGGGGCTATACGCGTTTTGTGGTAATTAAAAAAATATTTTACTTTGTCGGTCCACACGTACACGTTGCAATGACGGCGATATTTATATATATTTAAATTTTTTTGGAAGACTTTTTACTTTCGTAATCGTGTAAGTCGGAACTCTGAAGGTTAAATCCTCAGCGATTTTTCAATTTATCGTTGCAAAAAACAGCGATTTATTTCAGAGAGTAGTCACGTATCAGCTAGCGCGAGATTTTCGAAAACCTATATAATCCGGAAAAAACACGATATTTTGAGAATATCACTTGAAAAGATAATGGCCTGATCTCACGATATTATTGCATTATTAATGTGATTTATATTTTATACATTTTAATTTTTCTTATATGCAGACATATATTTTAAAGTTTATTATACCGATTTTTTTTGAGATTTCACGAGAAAAAAAAAATAAATTTATCGTGAAATTTTCCTTTGCAGGAAAATCCCGATGACGAGATACGTGACTAAGTTCCAAGGCCGTCACCAACTTGGCGATACACTCTCTGTTCGAATCTGCAAGTAGTTTGGATATAGACCCGGATCCAGACAGCAAGCATTAATCAAGATGGGCGTGATCTTGCGCATCTTGTTCTCTTTACGTACGTTTTTTTATTCGTTTTCAACCAGTATGGATCCATATCCAATTCACTAGCTGGTTTCTGATTCGAATGGATTTCAGATCCTCTGAAACCCGATCCGAACTATAAGCGCGTCTTGTCTTGGTGTGCGAGAAAGAATTAGATGGATGGAAGTTGTTTAATCTAATGGTTGACAAACAATAACTCATTAATTAAGAAAAATGAGTGATTATGATGAAAATGTGGGCTTTCTATTTTTATTTTTTAATAGGCAAGTTGAGGTTAAGGCAGACCCCACCATTATACAATCGTACCATTGGGTTTTGAACTTGCAACGTTCCTTCACAAGGTGACTACATACACCAAGGATGCCTACATACATGGAGCGGGTTGGTTGTCAACTCATCATGAGTATTATATAGTCCATTAACAAAAGTCAGAGAGGCCTTTTTGATAAATATAAAAAAAAAAAGTCAAGAGATAGCGGTAGCCTCTACGTAGATTGTAGGTTTCATTTGGTAATTTTTTAGTGGTATGAGATCCGAGTAGCATAAGAGGTAAGCATGAGGCTTGATTTCATTTTATAATATAAGATTGGTTTTGGTCAATCAGATCAGCCGGCTTAAATCCACTAAACACGGTTTTTTTATAAAATATTTGATGAGTTTGTGAAGCTGATATAATGAGAAAGAGAGGGAAGTAGGTAGGTCAAACATAGGGATGACAGTGGACCCCGCCCCGTCTCGCCGCGTTTGGACCAAGGATAGAGGACATGAAAGGGGGATGAAGGTTAAAATCAAAACCCGTGCAGGGATGGAGGCGGGATGGACTTATGCTTTCCTCCGCCGCCTGCCTTGCCCGCCCCACCCCGTCCCTAATCTTTGTTAGTAAAATGCTAAAATACTCTTTAGGGATGACAATGGACTGAGGGAAAATGGGGCCTCTCCATTTAGACCGGAGATGGAGGACAGGAGACCTTGTCGTCCCCCGCCCCGGTCCACTGCCATCTCTAGTCAAACAAGATGAGTAAACCTTGAGCATCAACTAACAATGCTTATTGCCAATTTCCCGCCACGGTGGTTACTAGGGGTGTCAACGGGTTGGGTTGGGTTTGGTTTTGGACCCAGGTGAAACCAGACCTGACCCCTATTTTTGGGCATGGTATTGGGTCTAGACCCAGGTTTAATCCGACTCATCATAAGAGAAATTCCATACCTGAACCCAATAAGAACTACATGAACCAGACCTGGGTCATACCCGGTAAAATAATATTTTTTTATCAATTGAAACTTGGGTCGGGCCTGGGTCTGGTATAAAATTTTACAAACTATACCCGGCTCAATGTATTAATCAGACCTTTGGGTCCGAACTCAAGTCTTAATCAGGCCTTCTTATTTATCACCATACCCTAACCTTGTAGGGTCTGGTACGGGTCGGGTCTGGGTAAACCTGACCCATTGACAGCTCTAGTAGTTACCCATATTGAGCAAAGGTCATATATCAAGCTGAAGGCTCAGGATCGAAACCCGCTGGTGAATGGGAGCTGCCGTTGCTTTATCACGGTTGGAGCACCTAAGGCTGGGTGATTGTGTACTCAACTCTAAGTTTTACCTCGCAGGAAAACCGAGCCCGACCCAGTTCTCAGTGAGGGTTCCTTCATAAAAAAAACAAAAGATTAATGCTTGTTCATAAGGTGAAATTCACTTAATACATGACATACATGAACTATCAACATCACCATATTTAGAACACATATTCTAGTTGGGCTGTTAGGTTGTATATAGTGTAAGAAGATGGTAAGAGTTTCGTGTGGTAGAGTTACTTAAATAGGTGAACTTTTAGTAGAAGTTGATAAACATCCAACTTATTTAAAATAGGCTTTTCTATGAAAGGATACATCTACTGCCAGGTCACATGGAGCTCCATATCGATTTTTCAGCCATAAAAAATTATATATGAATGAGTTGTTTGATCATGTGTAGTGGAGGTTATTTCAAAGATGCTCTTCGTGTTCAATGGCATTCAACATTTAAATATAATTAGATGCTAAAAAATAAAAGTTATATATGCCAATAAAAAAAATGTTATTATGGTTTGTTTTCAAGGCTTTTCATGGTAGATTTGTAAAGGTAATGTCAATGTAGATAAGCATTTGCAGACTTGAGTGCAAAAGTGTATGTTTCTGTGTGCGCACGAGCATTTGCAAGGTTACTTGTGCTAAAAAATTAGTATATAGTGCACATGATTGCCACAGACTATTCATGTTAAGACTTTATTTTTTTTTTAAGCATAAGTTTGCGTATTCGTTTTCATGTGCAGAACGTTTGGTACATCAAAAGTTCTGCTGGCTTTAGGTGATGCGTACATTGCCCACCCTACAATCAATGAAAAAGTTACGTATCATGACCAACGGGGGAATCTGCTTGTCTGGTAGGAGCAGCTACTGCACGTCACCTTGTGTTGGAACGTTGCATCTTCGAATCCCAACAGTATCATTGTATAACTGGCAGGGGTCGGACCGGCTTGCCTTTCAAAAAAAAAAATTTACATATCATGAGGCACTCAAAGATCCATTTTGTAGGTTTTCTCTCTCTCTTTCTCTCTCTCTCTCTCTCTTTTATGCGATGATCTTGCGGATGCATCTTAGTGATCTTCCACTCCCTCCTGCTGATGCTACCTATCCTTTGTCGCAATCTGGGCAAGCGGCTCCGGCGTGAGCCCATTTTATCTGTCTGATGTTCTTTTCTCTTGTGCTTTCTTTATTTGTTTTGGCTTTTGCTCTTGTTCAGTTCATGGGTTCAACATTTTGTTGATCTTCATGAGTGGTAATGTTGAATTATTTTCGGCTCTCTCTCTCTCTCTCCGGTTTAAGAACAGTAAATTTCATGGGAGGGGCATCTCATATTGAAATTATGGCCAGTAAAATGAGAGCAATCACATTAAATGAATGAATATCTAGAATTGATAGAAATTTCAATAAAGTGATGTTTGTGTTAGTTAAACAATTGCATCCGCCTGTTTGGTAGGTGCAGTTTGTGCATGTCACCTTGTGTTGGGACGTTGCAAGTTCAAAACCCAATGGTACGGTTGTATAACTGATGTGAGGTCAGCCTAACCTCAGCTTGCCTATAAAAAAAATGCCTACTACATGATAACAGGAACTTGAAGTCTAGTTTTAAACAATTACCAAACCCTATGTTAATCATTTTCTTCACACTGTTAGATCACTAACTTCTTGCATGTGAAACATTCTCATCAAGCAATCATCAAATTAGAGCTGAAATTGCAGCCTATGACTTATACCAAACTTAAACTTTTTGTGCAGGCTTAAACCCTCAGCCGATGGAATTCTCAAGACTCTAATAGTGACCTTTCTTTGTTGAGTGGCTATGTAGGTTAGGTTGCCTGACCCATTTCTCTCTTTAATAGTGCAGTAAGTAAGATCAAGAAATATGACCAAAGACTGGGGCCCACACTTTCTGCCAAATCATGGTTGGTGCAACTTCAACCAAAGTACCAAGACATTATTATTATTTTTGCTGTGTCAAAGTTAATAATGCACATAGTGAATTAAAGTGCATCTGATAAAGAGCTCAAACACCATAACAATGCCAAAATGGGGTTCAGTGCTTTTTTCAAGCCAAACCATCAATTTAGTATGTGTAGATTAAGGGTAAGCAGGCATGTAGTTTAAGGGAACTCCATGGAAATGTCTAGCATTGTTGCTTCATGTTTGGCTTGTATTCAGCAAAGAGAATGAAGATGGAATAGGAGTTACTTAGTTTAGATTAAACGTATACTAAATCTAGTTTTATAAACATTTTTAATTAATGCAAGAAAAAAGAGAGCCAGGGACATCACATGAAGGATATTAAAACTAAATTTAAGTGTTTAGTGAGGATTTTGATGATTTGCAATAATTAAAATAGAAAATGACCATACTGTGTGGTAAAAATGATGTGTTTCCCTAACAACTCCATACTTAAATAAAATATGCCTGATGTCCAAAATCGTAAATAGCCAATTTCATTAGGACCTTTTTACCCTTTGTATGTTCCAAACTCATAAAGTTTGCGCAATATATTGTTCCACTCATTTAAAGGAGATTCACACTTTTTTTTTGCAGACTTCATGAAGCACACAAAAAGTTATGTTATTCATGTGATCCTATCTCTTAATCATAAAATCACAAAAACCTTAGGATAATCACATATTTTATACCAAAGTTGCGAGAAACCATGCAAATTTTATTTTTCCTTTATTTAACCCTCACCTGAATGTCTTTGCACATATTTTGTTGTGGTCTTCACGAAACATGCAAAAACAAATTTTGTGAACATCCTTATAATAGTAACTTCCCAAAATACCTTAGCAAAATCATATATGGTATCCATAGAATGTGATTTTCATGTTTGTGATTTTTCATGATATAAAAAGTGATTATATACACTTCAGGATTATTTTTGTATTTTTTATTGTCCCAAACTTACTTGATCTTGTGCAAAAAAATAAATTTGATGACTTTTTTGGCAACTATTTCTGATAATTATTTTTTGGCGAGACACTTTATCGTTGCATTCTAATGAGGTTGGTGCCCCGATTAAGTTGAAAAGTGAGTTTTATACAAACAATAATTAAAAAACCTAAACTTACAAATGAGATGCACGATCTCATAGTTTTGATACATGACATAGAAAGGTAAAAAAATATAATATTTTTCCAAACAAATGGAGAATAAGATACACCATTAAAAGTTGAAAAAAGAAGAACCAATCACCAAACCAACCTCTATGGGTCTAAGCTATAGAAAAAAGGCGAAGGGACGAAGAGGACACAATTGAAAAGCTTGTCTAGGTGGTTGAAATGATCAAATCAAATGAAGAACAGAACCACTTGAAAATTAATGTGGTGTTATGGGTGTTTGTAGGGCATTAGGTGAAATATGACTAACTGGTTAAGCAACCATATTCAGGAGAAGCCATAACCGATTAACTTGGAAAAATATTCTGGAGCACCATACTCTTTAGCTAAAACTCATAGGTGTGCCTTTATTTCATCAGTTTCAGCATGGTTCTTTTATTAGGGAATGTACTTTAATCGAGTAGTTTTTATATAAGGGTGCTCCTACGGTGGTACTATACCACCATAACGCACTTGATTTACATAGATCTATACTCCAAATGCAAAATCTATCCTTTGAAAACATGTTCTATTTAGTATTTTCATATGTTAAAGTTTTGAAATAGGATGTTTTATACCATTTCAAGACCACCCTTATTTTCATGAATTGTGAACCATTAATTTTCACATTTTCAAAAATATGATCTTATGATTTACTAGACGTGATAAAGCCTTCTAACATAATAAATAAATTATGCTAAACACATGTGTGGTTAGATCTATCGTTTGGTGGCTAAATCCATACAAAGTAACAAAACCTGATAAAATAAAAATATGCTCTGATCTTAGTATATAGTACCAAGACATTATTATTATTATTATTATTGGTGCGTCAACGTTTAATAATGCACATAGTGAACTAAAGTACAACCAGTAAAGCTCAAGCTCCGTAACAAGGCCAACTTGAGGTTTATTTCATTTAACGTTTTTCAAACCAAACCATCAATTTAGTATGTGTAGATTAAGGGTAAGCAGCCACAGAGGTGGTATCCCATGTGGTAAGGAAGCGGGGTCCTGTGCCAAGCTGAAGGCCCAGGTTCCAATCCCTCTGCCACATGGGGCTTAAGAGTTATCTGGTAGGGGTCTGCCTAACCCCAGCTTGCCTTTAAAAAAAATATGATTAGGAGTAAGCAAGCATGTAGTTTCCATGGAAATGTCCAGCATTGTTGCTTCATGTTTGGCGTGTATTAAGCAAAGAGAATGAAGATGGAATAGGAGCCACTTAGTTAGTTTATATTAAACGTATACTAAATCTAGTTTTATAAACATTTTAAATTAATGCAAGGAAAGAAAAATGAGCCAGGGACATATTGAAACTGAATTTAGTTGTCTCTAGTGTGGACTTTGATGAATAACAATAATTAAAATTAAAATGAAAATGAAAATGATCGTACTTACAATAAAAATGATGTGTTTTCTTAAAACTTTCACAATTTTCTAAAATCTGCCTGATGATCAAAACCACGAGTAGCTAATTTTGTTAGGACCTTTTTACCCTTCCCATGTGCAAAACTCACTAAGTTCATGCAATATATCACTTCCCTCGTCAAAAGAAGATCCACCCAACACTACAAGAAAAACTCTAATTAGTGATGAAAATTTATGATAGATTAGCTAGAGAAAACTATCTGTCGCTAACATTCGAATTATTTGCAGGATTAGCAACGAAAAAAATCCGTTGCGAAACCATCGCTAATTAAAGAACGGGTTCGTGATGGAACAATTTTGTCTCAAACCCCATCACAACATAGCGACGGATCAGCGGTAGAAATTTTTCGTTGCGAATTTGTTGCTAATTAGCGACAGACTCGCGAAGAAAATTTTTTGTCGCTAATTTTCTCCGTAAAACTCTAATGCGAGCTCCTTTCTTTCCCTTTTTGTTTTATCCCACGCCTGTTGTCTGTCGTCTGTCACCCACCGCCCATCGTCGGTCGCCCGCCGTCCGTCGCCCGTCAACCTCCCCCTCTCACCTTTGCTCCCCTCACTTTCGCTCTCGTCATTTTTTCGATCGGCGAGCCCCATCCGACAACCCCTTCTGACCTCACCCCATCTCCCTCTTCCGACTCCGGTCTCTCTCGTCTGCCGACACCAACGCTGACTCCTTTCAGGTAACCCCCGACTCCCCTCTCTCTTTCCTTTTTTGCCAGCTGGTGAGCCTCTTTCTTTCCCTCCATTTCCTTTTTTGCTAGAGAAGGGTTGAGCCCCTTAACTGTCTCTCGGTCTTACGGGATGCAAGGGAGGGGATCGGTCCCCTCCCTATTCTTTTTTCTCCAGGAAGGGGCCGATCCCCCTCCCCGTCTCCCTGTCTTACGGGATGTGAGGGAGGGGCTCGCCCCCCTCCCTGTCTCCTTGTCTTACGGGATGCGAGGGAGGGGCTCGACCACCTCCTTGTTCTTTTTTTGCCAGGGAGGGGTCGAGCCCCCTCCCCATCTCCCTGTCTTACGAGATACGAGGGAGGAGCTCGCCCCCTGCTTGTTCTTTTTTTGCCAGAGAGGGGCTGAGCCACCTCCTTGTCTCCATGTCTCCCTATCTTACGGGATGCAAGGGAGGGGCTCAACCCCCTCCCTGTTCTTTTTTCGCCAAGGAGGAGCTGAACCGCCCCTCACTGTCTCCCTGTCTTACGGGATGCGAGAGAGGGGCTCAGCCTCCTCCCTGTTCTTTTTTTGCACCCCTCCCTGTCTTACAGGATGCGAGGGAGGGGCTCGTCCCCCTCCCTGTCTCCCTATCTTACGGGATGCGATGAAGTAGATTATTTTATATTATAATGTTTTGTATATTTGTGCTTTGCAGGTACGTAGCTGAGCTAATTGCGCGATGCTTAGTGCTACGCATCTCATGCGGTTAAAAATGCAATGCAAAAAGAAATAAGAAAAAAATGCAAAAGCAAAAGAAATGCAAATCGGGTAAATACCCGTGGTGAGTAAGTGATGCAAGCGCACCACAGGTTATTTAATTTCTTGGATGCAACACTTTTTTGTTCACACACTCACTTAGTTGTGAATATCTAAGACTGCTTTGATGGAGTTTAGAGATCATGCTGAGCATGATTTTAATGTATGAAAATAAAAGTGTTTTTATTTTTGGAGTTCGGATTCCATATTAGTCATGGTAGCAGTTACCAGGATATTGGAGTGTGTTTGTTATAGGTACATGTTTGACATTGTTTTGATATGAATGATTTGAATATATTACAATGTTTGATGTGACTATATCCATGCTTGCATGAAGTTATTTTCAATTTGATTATGCCTTTCGTGTAAAATTGTATCATGAAAACATGCTTCAAATGAATGTATCATGTTATGAATGGTTTTGCACATGAAAATGAATGATAAGTTATCAATGCTTCAAACATGCTTCAAATGAATGGTTTTGCACATGATAAGTTATCAATGCTTCGAGCTAGTAAAATACATTTTGTAATACATACCTTATGTTTGATGTGAATAATTTAAATGATTTGAATGTATTGAAATGTATTGCAATAATGTGAATATATTGCAATGTTTGATGTGAATGATTTAAATGATTTGCACTATATTGCATCGATTTGATGTGAATGATTTGAATAATTTGAATATATTGCAATGTATTATAATGATTTGAATGTATTGCATGAAGTTATTTTTGATTTGATTATGTATCCATGAAGATATAGAGTTGTGTAACTGATCCAAATAAAATTTTTATTTGTTAAAATATGGTTTGTGGAGGTCACAGTGGTCGAGCACCCAGTGGTAGCCAGTCTCAGCCTTCATCTTCACGGGCAACTTTGATAGGTATATCATTTAACTAATTGTATACTTGATTAGTTTAAATGTGCATTGTGTGAATTTCTAACTCAATTTTCTATAGATGATGTTTCGTCTGCACATGACCCACCTATATCATTTATTCATACACGTCATGAGACAACGCCGGATGCAGGGCCTTCTCAGTCTGACACACGACGACTCATTCAAATAGTGTATATCGATAGTCGATCGTATATATTTCATTGTCACTTGTCCAATACTTATCTTATAAATACTGTATACCAACAATTGATTGTTAATGTGTATCGACTCATGTGCAGCACGAGGTTCAAGCCATAAGAAGTAGTACGAGAAATTAGGAAGTCACTACTGCAACATCTGCCAGGACCAGTCGCTCAATAAAAAGAGTACCCCAAGAAGGTGTTAGAAAGATTATTGTCCTCATTCATGGTAAGCAAACATTTATCATAACTAATGTGTTTCATATTTAATTTTTTGTTATAGTCATGTGTGTTAACTTTTTGAAAGTATTTGTAGGCTTCGCATCGCTTCGCAACTGCGAACGAGGAGAAAGATGCGAGGGTAGTGTGGCAAAAGGTGATTGTCAATCGATTTGCCGACATGCTGCATAATATGAAGATTGCAACAATAAAAGCAGATGGTGGGATAGATGATTCACTGCAGTGGAAGGGCCATGGCCTTTCTACTATCAGGAGAGATTATTGGGAGGGAATGTGCAACAAATGGGCGAGCAATGAATTTTGAAACCGCTCATCAAAGGCTGCACAAAATCGAGCGAAGATGCCAATGTTCATCTACACACAGGTGGATCTAGGACTTTTGAGAGCCAACAGAAGAAAATGATAACTCATCAATATATATTGTCAACTTTTTAAGTATTTCTTCATACTTTTTAATTGGTTTTTTTATCATTTAACCTTGCAGAAAACATAAAAAAGAGGCATTATGCCTTACAAGGATGTGTTTGTTGAAACACATAAACATAAGAACACAAAAAAGTTTGTATCAGAGAAGGCGAGAGCGACATCGGTATGTATTTATTGTATTAATAAACATTATAATATACAAGTTACTATGAATTACAATATCATAAATATTGTAATTCTTAATTATTAATTCATATTATAATCATTACTTTGTAGGAGTCATACGAGCAACAGATGGTAGAGCGATATGACTATGACTCCACTCAGCATCCGCCTTTTGATTCTGCAGGATGGGTGACTGCAACCGGTGAACCCAAAAAGGGTCGTGTGTTCAGGTTTGGGAGTAACATAAACACCACACCAGTCGTTGCCTTTTGTAGTTAGGGCTCTTAGAGTTCTCGCGCCAACATCAACTCTCATCGTCTGATTGACCATGCTATATCTTGGGATGGTGTCTGTTAGCGTCTTGAGGATAAAATGCGGGACTTTTTACATGAAGTCATTCCCAACCTTGCCCATAATGAGTTGTGCAACTTTTTTTGGGATAAGAAAACTTTGTCTGAATTCAACATGAGCTCCGGTGCCCATCAAGTATAAAGATTCATGTAATTTATTTCATGTCACTAGATTTTAAGCTACTATATGCATGATGGAACACATATAAGCATGATTTCATCACTGTAAAAAATTTTGACTGCCATATAACACATATATGCATGATTAAATCACTATGAAAGTTTTTTGACAACCTTAGAACACATACAAGCATTCTTTCATCACTATGACAACTTAAGAATACATATGAGCATGATATTAGCATATATGAAAGTTTTTTGACTACCTTATAACACATATATGCATGATTGAATCAATATGAAAGTTTTTTGACAACCTTAAAACATATATATGCATGATTGAATAACTATGAAAGTTTTTTTACTGACTTAGAACACATATGGGCATGATTGAATCACTATGGAAGTTTTTTGACAACCTTAGAACACATATGAGCATGATATTAGCATATATGAAAGTTTTTTGACTGCCTTATAACACATATATGCATGATTGAATCAATATGAAAGTTTTTTGATAACCTTAGAACACATATATGCATGATTGAATCACTATGAAAGTTTTTCGACAACCTTAGAACACATATAAGCATGATTTCATCACTATAAATTTTTTTACTGCCTTAGAACACATATATGCATGATTGAATCACTATGAAATTTTTTTACTGCCTTAGAACACATATATGCATGATTAAATCACTATGAAAGTTTTTTGACAACCTTAGAACATATATAAGCATGATTTCATCACTATGAAAGTTTTTTGACTGCCTTATAACGCATATATGCATGATTGTGATACATAACACATTTATTTGACAACCTTATAAACATTATACGCATGCGTGAATCACTGTGACATTTTTTTGACAACCATAGAACACATATCTACATGATTGAATCACTATGAATTTTTTTTTGTCAGTCTTAGAACACATATATGAATTTTGTTATTGTCCTTCACTTTATTGGTAGTCTATATGTCATTCAACCATTTACTTTGATTGCATTAGACTAGGTGCATTGAATATAATTTATTTCATTATATTTTGTTTATCAATACTAACATTGTGGTTCTCTGGTAGGATTCTGGAGATGATCAGCGTAGAGGAGCTGATAGAGGCATGGATGGAGGGGCAGATCAAGACAATGAAGAGGATGATGCTCCGAATCTTGGCGAGGATTAGATTCATCGGTTTAATTTGTTTCACGTACTTGTAACTAATTAGAACTTGGCAAGGACTGTATTGTAACTTATAACTTGTGTTAAATTTGTTTTATCTGCTTTGTATATGTATTTTTTATGTGTACTTTGTTTTTTATACACAGGTTATATAAATTGTATAACGAGAATTTTTTCTCGATATTCATATTTCAAAAAAAAAATAATAATTTGTGACGGATTTGCGATGGATATTATCCGTTACTAATATCCGTCGCCAATTTAAATCAGTCGATGTTTTGTGGCAGAATTTAATCTGTCACTAATCCCTCACTCAATTAGCGATGGACATTAGCAACATATATGTATTCATCGTTAAATTTTACTGATGAATTAGCGACAAAATATATTCCTTCGTAAAACCAAATCAGTCCTTATTTAGCGACGGATTAGCGACAAACATGATCCGTCACTAATTAATGACAGATTATGACAGATAAATTTTGTCATGTTTTGGCGACAAGGATTATGCGACGGCCAATTTCTATCATTATTTCATCGCTAAACACGTTAGTGATGGATTAACAACAGATAGCGTCCGTCGCTAATCCACATTTTTCTTGTGGTGTATTTTTTTGCAGACCTTATGAAGCATGCAAAAAAATTATGTTATTTATGTGGTCTTCTTTGTTAATTATAAAATCATAAATACCTTAAAAAATCATATATCTTATATAAAAATCATGAAAAATAGTGAAAACTTCATTTCTCATTTCTTTAACCCTCATTTAAATGTATGTTCACACATATTTCTTGTGGTCTTCACGAAGTGAGCAAAAACAAGTTTTGCAAACCTCCTTATAATAGTTACTTCCCAAATATGTTAGCAAAACTGCATATATTTGGTATCTATAGAATGTGATTTTCATGTTTGCAATTTTTTGTGGTATAAAAAGTGATTATCAACACCCAATGGCTATTTTCATATTTTATAAGATTTCTTTGTGGTCCCCAACTTACTTGATCTTGCGCAAAAAAAATTGGTGACTTTTCCAAAAAACTATTTCTAATTACTATTTTTTTGTGATTTATCATCCACACTTCATCGTTATATTTCGACGAAATTGGGTTCCCGGTTAATTACAAATGGATTCACGATCTCATATGCTTTAAACCGTGACAAGTTGATACCTGACATAAAAGGAAGGTAGAAAAAAAAGTATTTTTACCATAATTTACTAAAATCTGCCCGATGAAGTTTCACTGATCGAAAGGCGATACACACTTTTTTTTGTGGACCTCATGAAGCACACAAAAAATTATGTTATTTATGTGATCTTATCTGTTGTCATATAAAAAGCTATTATACGCACTTTAAGGCTATTTTTGTATTTTTTTTGTGGTCCCAAATTTGCTTGTTCTTGCATAAAAAAATTGGCAACTATTTTTTATCATTAGTTTTTGTTGATTCATTGGAAGCACTTCATCGTTGCATTCTCATGAGGTTGGGGCCCTGGTTAAGTCGAAAGAAACAATAATTAAAAAAGCTAAACTTACAAATGGATGCACAATCTCATAGTTTTGATACAGGACAGAAAAAGGTAAAAAAATAACATCTTTTCATAGTGATTCCCAAACAAATGGAGAATAAGATACACCATTAAAAGTTGAAAAAAAGAAGAGCTAATCACCAAACCAGTCACTATGGTCTAAGCTACCGAAAAAAAGGCAAAGGGACGAAGAGGACATAATTGAAAAGCTTGTCCAAGTGGTTGAAATTATCAAATCAAATGAAGAACAAAACCATTTGAAAATTAATGTGGTGTAATGGGTGTTTGTAGGGCATTAGGTGAAATATGACTAATAGGTTAAGCAACCATATTCCGGAGAAGCCAGAATTGATTAACTTGGAAAAATATCAGCCGCACACCATACTCTTTAGCTAAAACTCCTAGGTGTCCATTTATTTCATCAGTTTCACAGCATGGTTTTTTTATTAGGGAATGTACGTAGTTTTCATATAAGGGTGCTTCTATGGTGGTATGCCACCTTACACTATAAGAAATCTGCGGATTAGCGACAGACACTAAATGATAATCCATCGCAAATATGTCGCTAATTCGTTTAGCGACGGATTGACGATGACTTAGCCATGGATAGCGTTCGTCGTAATTTCCTAGTCGATAATTAGCGACAGAACTGATTTGTCGCTACTTTCGTCCCTAATTCACGATGGATTAGCGAATGTCATGATCCGTCGTTAATCTGTCACTAAATAATGACTGATTTGGTTTTGCGACAGATACATATCCGTCGATAATCCGTCACTAAAATTTCACGATGGATACATTTTCGTCGCTAAATTTCGTCGCCAATTTATTGATGGATTAGCGACGGATTACATTCCGTCGCAAAACATCGGCTAATTCAGTTTTTGAGACGGATTAATATTCGTCCCTAATCTGTTGCTATATTCATGACAGATTATATTTGTTGCTAATCCATCACAAAATAAAAAAATAAAAAAAATATAAATATCAAGAAAAAAATTCTCGTTATACAATTTATATAACATTGTATAAAAAATAAAGTACACATAAAAAAGACATATACAAAGTAGGTGAAACAAATTTAGCACAAGCTATAAGTGAAACAAATTTAACAACCCACTATAATCCTTGCCAAGTTCTAATTAGTTACAAGTGAACATATACAAAGAGTTTCATTTGAAACAACAAGTACGTAAAACAAAATCAACATATGAATCTAATCATCGCCAAGATTTGGAGCATCATACTCTTCATTGTCTCAATCTGCTTCTTCATCCATGCCTCCATCAGCACCTCTACGTTGATCATCTCCAGCATCCTACAAGAGAACCGAAATGTTAATATTGATAAACAAAATATAATGAAATAAATTATATGCAATGCATCTAATCTAAGGCAATCAAAGTAATATGGTTGAATGACACATAGACTAGCAATAAAGTGAAGGACATTAACAAAATTTAGATGTGTTCTAAGGCTGACAAAAAAAATTTATAGTGATTCCATCATGCAGATATGTGTTTAAAGGTTGTCAAAAAAATGTCATAGTGATTCAAGCATGCATATATGGTTTATAAGGCTATCAAATAAATGTGTTATGTATCACAATCATGCATATATGTGTTATAAGGTAGTCAAAAAACTTTCATAGTAATTAAATCATGCATATATGTGTTATAAGGCAGTCAAAAAACTTTTATAGTGATGAAATCGTGCTTATATGTGTTCTAAAGTTGTAAAAACACTTTCATAGTAATTCAATCATGCACATATGTGTTATAAGGCAGTCAAAAAACTTTCATAGCGATGACATCATGCTTATATGTGTTCTAAGGTTGTCAAAAAACTTTCATAGTGATTCAATCATGCACATATGTGTTATAATGCAGTAAAAAAACTTTCATAGTGATGAAATCATGCTTATATGTGTTCTAAGGTTGTCAAAAAACTTTCATAGTGATTCAATCATGCATATATGTGTTATAAGGCAGTAAAAAAACGTTCATAGTGATTGAAATCATGCTTATATGTGCTCTAAGGTTGTCAAAAAACTTTCATAGTAATTCAATCATGCATATATATGTTATATGGCAGTAAAAAAACTTTCATAGTGATGAAATCATGCTTATATGTGTTCTAAGGTTGTCAAAAAACTTTTATAGTAATTCAATCATGCATATATGTGTTATAAGGTAATCCAAAAAATTTCATAGTGATGAAATCATGCTTATATGTGTTCTAAGGTTGTCAAAAAACTTTCATAGTAATTCAAGCATGTATATATGTGTTATAAGGCAGTAAAAAAACTTTCATAGTGATGAAATCATGTTTATATGTATTCTAGGGTTGTCAAAAAACTTTCATAGTAATTGAATCATGCATATATGTGTTATAAGGCAGTCAAAAAACTTTCATAGTGATAAAATCATGTTTATATGTGTTCTAAGGTTGTCAAAAACTTTTATAGTAATTTAATCATGCATATATGTGTTATAAGGCAGTCAAAAAACTTTCATAGTGATGAAATAATGCTTATATGTGTTCTAAGGTTGTCAAAAAACTTTCATAATAATTCAATCATGCATATATGTGTTATAAGGCAGTCAAAAAACTTTCATAGTGATGAAATCTTGTTTATATGTGTTCCAAGGTTGTCAAAAAACTTTCATAGTAGGTCAATCATGCATATATGTGTTATAAGGCAGTCAAAAACTTTCATAGTGAAGAAATCATGCTTATATGTATTCTAAGGTTGTCAAAAAACTTTCATAGTAATTCAATCATGCATATATGTGTTATAATGCAGTAAAAAAACTTTCATAGTGATGAAATCATGCTTATATGTGTTCTAAGGTTGTCAAAAAACTTTTATAGTAATTCAATCATGCATATTTGTGTTATAAGGTTATCAAAAATTTTATAGTGATTCAATCATGCATACATGTGTTCTAATGCTAGCAATAAAACATTCATAGTGATTCAATCATTCATACCTGACGGGCACCAGAGCTCATGTTGAATGCCGACAAAGTTCTCCTATCCAGAATAAAGTTGCACAACTCATTATGGACAAGGTTGGGAATGACTTCATGTAAAAAGTCATGCATTGTGTCCTGAAGAAGCTGGCGAACACCATCCCAAGAAACAGCAGAGTCAATCGGATGATGGGAGTTGATACTGGCGGGAGAACTCTGAGAGCCCTGACTGCAGGAGGCAATGACTGGTGTGGTGTTCATGTTACTTTCAAACCCGAACACACAACCCTTTTGGGGTTCACCGGTTGCAGTCACCCATGCTGCAGGATCAAAAGACGGATGCTGAGTGGAGTCATCGTAATATTGCTCTAACATCTGTTGCTCGTATGACTCCTATAAAGTAATGATTACAGTATGAATTAATAATTAAGAATTACAATGTTTATGATAATGTAATTCTTGTAACTTGTATATTACAATATTTATTAATACAATAAGTACATACCATTGTCGTTCTCGCATTCTCTAATACGAACTCTCCCGTGTTCTTACGTTTATGTGTTTATTGTATTAATGGGATGAGAAGTCGGTGATGTCGTCGCTCCGGCGGCCTGCGGATGGGGAAGGAAGGAGGTGAGGAGAGGACTCGACGAGGGGGGAGGAAGAAGAGGAGGTCGGCGATGGCGCCGCTTCGGCGACCTGTGAATGGGGAAGGAAGGAGGTGAGGAGAGGACTCAGGGAGGGGGAGGAAGAAGAGGAGGTCGATGATGGTGCCGCTCCGGCGGCCTGCAGATGGGAAAGGAAGGAGGTGAGAAGAGGACTCGGGGAGGAGGAGGAAGAAGAGGAGGTCGGCACACGACGGTGGTCAGCGGTGGCACACAGCGGCGAGAGAGATGGAGTGAGGGAAGAAGGAAGAGGTGAAGGAGAGAACTCGGGAGGTGGGCAACAGGCGGTGACTGCGTGCAAGGGATGAAACAAAAAGGGGCTTGCATTAGGGTTTTACAAGGGAAATTAGCGACGGAAAAATTTCGTCTCAAAATCCATCGCCAATTAGCGACAAAGTAGCAACAGAAAAATTCTGTCGCTCATCCGTCACGAAGTTGCGACAGAGTTTGAGACAAAATTTTTTCGTCGCTAATCCATCTCTAATTAGTGACGGATTTTGAGACCGATTTTTTCCGTCGCTAATTCCGCAAGTAATTCCAATTTTAGGGACGGATAGTTTTTTCTAGATAATCCGTTGCAAATTTGTGACGAATTATTTTTTTTATAAACTTTCATCGCTAATTATCATTTTTCTTGTAGTGTTAGCGCACTTGATTTACATAGATCTATGCTCCAAATGCAAAATCTAACCTTTGAATTGTTTAACATGTTCTATTTGCTATTTTCATATGTTAAAGTTGAATGAAATATAATGTTTTATACCATTTCTACACCACCCTTATTTTCATGAATTTTGAACCATTGATTTTCACATTCTCAAAAATATGACCTTATGATTTACTAGACGCGATAAAACCTTCTAACATAGTAAATAAATTATGCTAAACACATATGTATGGTTAGGTCTATCATTTGGTAGCTTAGATCCATACAAACAATAGTGTGTACCATCATATGGTATCATGATATAAAACTACCACAGATTTTCCCATATAAAAGCATAATATTCTCAATCATAATATTTGTATACATCGTGGACTGTTGAATTTTAAAGCCTTTAAAAGATCTGCTTATACAATGCAATCAGACAATCTAAAACTGGTTTTTGGTAAACTGCACAGATCATATTCATAGAGTTTTTTTTACATTTATAACCCCAAGAAACTGCACCAGCACAGACATGGGCACTAGCTCAACTTGCTATACCTACAGTCATCGTGTTGGTGGCATAAAACTACGAAGCTATACAACCTATGCTATGTGTTGGCATATCTATGAGCTTGATCCACACACAAAAAAATGTGATGAAATGGGGTAATATTTCTACTAAGGGTTACATATAGTCAAGGGTACCATGAGATATTGAAATATTGTGATTCATTGCTATAACAAATATAACACACAAAAATCCTATTTGATTTTCCTGTCTTATTTCTGTTGATAATTTTCATCTGGTGTTTTTACTTTTTACCCAAAAAATATATTTTATGAAAATATCTATTGAACCCAATTTCTAAACTAATGGATATAAGCGCATTCAAAATTCCTGAGGAATTATATTTGTGAAGGACATGGAGGATAAAATGATGTTTTCTTTTGTTTTTGAGTTATTTTTCAAAAAAAAAAAGCATGGAGATACCATTTTCCAAAAAAACAAATGCTTTGAAACTTGGAATAGTAGCGATAGGGTGACCAATAATAGATCCTAAAATCAGAAAAGGGGAATATATAGAACTGATAGAAATGATGGAGGAGATTCAAGGAAAATCCAAATAAATTTTTACAGAGCAATAGAATGCCAACCTTATGAAATTCTTTTCGCAGCTCAACAAATCATTTTCCTTGAGAGAGAAGCCAAAGCCTGTCTGGATCCAACTTCAGGGTGTTGGTTTCAGGGTTGGGACTAGGGTTGTCAACGGGTCGGTTTTACTTGGACCTGACCCGAACCAAACCTTATAGGGTCCGAGTATGGTGACAAATAAAAAAACTTGATTAAGACCCAAATCTAGACACAAAGGTCTGATTAATACATGGACTCATGTATAGTTTATGAAATTTTATACCAGACCCGGGCCCGACCCGAGTTCTGATTAAGACCCACAAATTTTCAATATAAAAGTGATAAAAGATATTATTTTAGGTTTGGGTCTTGTTCATGTAGTTCTTATCGGGTCCAGGTATGGTTTCTTTTATAGTTGACCTGATTAATGTAATGCTCCAAAATTTTAGAGACTTAAAACTTTCACAAATATATATTTTTTAAACATAATGAAAGTCATTTTAAAATAAAAATATATTTTGATATTTGGGCCCGTCAGAGGTTAAAAAGTAACAAAAACTAAAATACAATGTTTATTTCAAAAAATATTTTATTCCATTGAATGAATATCAGAGTTTATACAGGCCAAAAACAATAAAGACTCATAGAGAAATCAAATTAACATAATCTAAATCAAAATTTTAGTTGAGTACTTGTGTACTGTAGTATATGTTTGTTCATCTCTGTGAACCTGAATTTTTTTAAATAAAACAAGTGAGACAACTTAATGTTAAAGTACGCATTAGTAGACCTCTATAAAATCTTCAGTATGTACAAAATTATGTGCACAAAAATATAGTACACCTCTCATATGTCATAATATATATGCATAAGATACATCTCTTTTATGTGTTTTACTGCAATCACAATTAAATACATATTCATATTTCATTTCATATAGTAATATCTTTAACTGAACCAAATCTAATTATTGTGATTAATTAAATGATCATAAAAAATTGCTTGCATCTCACAATCCCTTATGATTTATGTTTATGACTAAAATAATGTAATTTAAATAATCAATTTAAACAATTAATTAAACAAATAATTATGTATCTACATGCTTAGTCTATATGCATGAACCATATTATTATCTTTTAAATTTAATTATTTTTGCATTAAATATTATGCTAACAAACATTTCACAGAATTAAGTGACTATCTTGATTCAATATCCGAGATACCACTAGCTCGATACATTGTAAGTATTCATACCTTTAGGGAGTATTTATTCACACATTTCATTTTACATTTTACCCTTGGCTAGTAGAGACGTTGTCTCTAGAGTCAAGGAACCTTCATCAAAGATTCTCGTGACTGGCTACAATCGCAATACAACTGCTAAACACACATACATAGTTGTTGGACTACCTGCTCTTTCAGCCGAGCTTGAAAATCTCCCTAATCCATTGTGGTTGAGGGAAATGATCCATTGTCCTTTAGATTTCTTAATCTTGGATTTTCATCGTCATAGGGATTCTAATATTGGATTTTTATGCTCACGGGAAATTTTATCTAGATTACCTAGTATTGTAAATTACTCTTCATAGAGACAATTGAAAATTTCACCTGATTGGTGCTCGGTTCACATTTCACTGACTTACTCATCTACCATTTTTCAATGTGACAAGCTCCAAATCATTAGTGCAACTTTTATTATCTTTTTGAGATCATATTTTCAATGCATGCCATTTTTAAAATAAATATAACATGCTTAAAATTTTATAATAGTTGCACTTTTGGGTTAATAACCACAAAACTTTTCATGCTATTAAAAATGCATCAATATATGGTTAGAATATTTACTATAATTGTAATTAAATACAAACATCATGAATTATTAATATGAGGCATACATTCAATCAAGAATGGATCTCTAGATAATTCTAGAATCCTAGGTTAGCACTTATGTCTTAACCAGAATTTTGCATATGTATGCTCATCTTAGCTACATATTACATATAAGTCTCATAAAATTATTTTAATTAAATTACGGCTCTGAAGTCATGATTCTTGTAAATAAGAGTGTGAGATGTTTTCAATTATATTAAGAAAAATAGTGTCATAACCTCAGGGCCTACTATTTTATTTCACATCCTACACAGTATATCAAATTAAATTCTAAAATTAAATCCTTAAATAGGTGACATACAATTAAAATTTTCCAAAAATAGTAATAGTTTTTTTTTAATTAAATTGAGTCCTTTAGATTTAAATAAACAAAAATACTTACTATGTCTTGCATCCTGAGTATTACTTACCCTATCTAAATAGTGGTATTCAAAAATTATAAAAAATCGAGCAGTATCTGCCCTATTTCAGTATGAAAAATCTAAAAGTTATTTTAAAAGTTTTGACAGAACCTCCCCTATATAGGAGTATAAATATAGAAAGATTTTGACAGAATTACTACATTTTAGAAATCTTAGGGGCTCAGGAGAGAGATAAGAGATTCTATAAATCTATATGAATGCTCAAATGAGTTATACGGGTACATACCTTATTTATTTATTAGAAGTATATTTTGGCAGTGCTTGTGCAGTGTGTTCTAAAGTCTGTGGTTGATCATGGCGATTTTGGTAGTATTTTTTATGTGCTTTCTCAAAACCTCCGATGGTGAGCAAAGATTTTGGCAGCGCTTTTGCGATAAGGTCTCAAATCTGCATTAAAAAAGATAGGGCTTCTGCTATCAATCTGTAAATGATCGATTTTTTTATAATTAGTAGGTATTCTAGATAGGCAGGTAGGGTTCTGAGGTCAAATAGATGGAGAAATAGGAAAAGAAACAATTAAGTTTATTAAATAGGAGAAAGAATGACTGAGGAAAGAAAAAAATAAGAGACTGAAGAGAGAGAAACTCTGAAGGAGGATGAGTTGAAGTGAGAGAAACCACTCCTTAGGGGTATTTATAGGCCTAGGGGTGTCACTCCCAGATAAGGAGGTCAAAGGTTGGTTGTCAGCCTGTGACGCCCTAATTTTTTGAAACAAAAAATTTTAGAGTTTTTTTTAAATTCCTTTACGTGATTTTTAAGAATACAACGAAATCGCTTTTTAGATTTGGTTCAAACCTTGGGCGGGTTACAGTTACCAACACACACTTGAAAGACTGGAATAATAGAATCAAACCATCAATTAAATTACAATAAATCAAATATTAGTCTTTCCAATATCAAAGTTTACAAGACTAAAGAAAAAATAATAAAGTAAATAAATTAATTTAGTCCATCCAACATGCTTAAAGGAATATGATCCTCTTGACACAACACTGAGCATCATGTTATCGCCCTCTAGCTTATTCGTTACCTAAAATATTAAAATGTAGGGGCATTAGCCACAACCTAGTAGGAAAACACCCTAGACATAGGCATAGAAAGAATATAAGTGTATAAAACATACATATTTTCCAATGCAAATAAATCATAGCATGTCATAGCATATAAACCTAATACAGTTAAAGATTACAACAATAATAATTTAATCATACAAGATTACACAATAATTCAATCTTACCATCAAGTAACATATCTACATCATATCATTAGTAATCAAAACAATAATAAAAATGATCCATATATACCAACATATGCATGAATTAGAAATTATACATGACATGCATAGAAATTTATGTCAATATTCAATGAATCATTTAACCACTGGTGAACCAAATTTAATGTATTATTTTTTTTAATTTAATAAATGATATATACTCGTGACCTAATCCTGACTCAGTAATCAGATAAGGGTTTATTATGCTATATATCTATTTTAATTAACCTATTGATTTGAAGAACTAGGCTAAACATCCACTGAATAGGTCTTTAACCGAGAGAGAAACTTAATAATGGTCTAAAGAATCGATCCCTACTCTTCAGAGCCTGACTGTCTACTTAGGATAAATTGACACCCCCAGCCCCCTACACCAATGACTAGAGAATTGATTCTTACTCTTTGATTCCTACTCTTCAAAATGTGTTAGTCGGCGAGTATACCTCTTACCCTCTCCAAAATATGTCACTGAAATAAATGAGCTATTAGTTGTTATTTACAATATGTTAAACTACACATTATGTGCACTCTGCACTAGGCTCAACAACCCCAAGCTCCATTATGGGCAGCTCAAACTATGATCTCACAAGGCTAGAACTCACACCCTTACAATCACTAAGGTGTCCTAACATAGCTTATTTGAACTCAACTCAAAGTACGTGCTTTCTAGTAAGGTGCACACAAGAGACAAATTAAAGTGTGTGTGTGTATGTGTATATATATGAGCATGTTTAACAAAGTCAAATCAGGTACTCACAAGCACCCCATTGGTTCCATCGAACCTATCTCATATTCGAGCCCCATGTATGCATGCCTCATATGACTTACAACATAACTCATACTACATACCACACTCCATAATGCATGAGACTCATTTCAATTCAACATGATCCATAAATTTTATAGAATAACACATACATGATTATGCACACCACTTGACTTAATTATCATGCTTAATTCTCATGTTTAACATCCAGCGCCATCATGCATAAATAATCTACATGCATATATACAGCATATTCATGTCAAATCTCACATCAACATATACATGATTAACATCTCATATTAAAATCAAGCACATGATTTTAGAAAAATAAATTCATAAGTCAAGATATTATTTAAAATCAAGAACTGTATAACATCAGAATTTACATGTTGTTCACGGGTCTGATAGATCATCAAAACGAACATATATAACTTCATAAAAATTTACAGTAATATTAGAGGCTATTAAATTTAAATTCCATGTGGTAGATCTCATAAAAATAATTTTGTATGCTCGTAGAAATTCATAGACCCGAGACTGTTTTTTGTTCTAACAGAACCTGTCAGAATCTTGTTTCCCAAATAAGCAATCATCAGACCCAATCCGAGAGGGATTTTGCCCTCCCAAATTTTTTTGTGAAAGGTATGTTTGTTAGCTTTTAGAATCTGAGTTTTTCAAAAAAATCCATCGTATAAATTTTCTAGACTGGGCCCTATCTATGACAGTTTCAGATCTAGTTTTTCTGCAGAATCTTGAATTTTACACAATTTGTGTGTCTTTAAGATTTACAGAAAACAAAACATGCTTTTTTATATATTTTTTAGATCTATTTATATGATGTACATAACATATCTAAAAAATAATCATGAACTCGAAACCATTGATTTATTAGATTTTCTGCAAGATCGAATATCAAGAATTGCTCTGCATACATGACAAAATTTTTGTCTTGGGTTGCAGCAGTCATAACCCTCACTTTTGTGCCTCCAATAAGGCCCATTTTTTATGAGACACATCCTAGATGTCTGAAAGGTATCCCTAAAAGGGTTGTGTCATTGGTAATCTGATTTAAGAGTCATATTTATTTTACCACGATAGATCGGTCAAGAAAATCAAGACAACATGAGAAATATAATATAAATCATGAGAAAAATAAGAAAACTCAAGCATAAACATGGAATATCAATTTTTAATCATGCATTAATACATGAACAATATCTAAACATCATCTACAATCATAAAGAGACATCATATGATCATGATACATGCTTTGAAATCTAAACTATCAAAATAAATCATGACTTTTGTACATAATAACTAGTTTAAGATGCTAGCATACAAAAACACCATAAAGCACATAAAATAAATTTACTGAAACATGATTCATACTGTAAACATATGAAAGAAAATAAATATACATCTAATCATGTTGAAAACAAAGATTTAACCATCTAAAATTACGTAGGAACACATAACTATGCATTTCAGGTTACCCGATTTCCTGGTTTAGCCGTTCAGGCATAGATTTACAAAAAATGATTTTTGTAAATCTGTTTTAAAGCATGATATTGAGTTAAAAACACTTTTAAAATATTTTCCAAACCTATTCCAGATTTGATCAGCTATGAATCAGCCCATAGAATCAGCAAGATGTACAATTTATATGTTTGCATTCGATCTATGTTATGCATGGGATGAACCCTACCTTAAACGTGTTTTCGGAACCACCAACACCTCCGTCTCTCATCCTAGCACCTTGGAGCAAATTCAATAGCTGCTGGAAAAACTCTAAGGAAGAAGAAGAAGAGAATAAGAAAGAAAAAGATAGGAAAGACTCTTCTCTTTTTTTTTTCTTTTTTATATTAGAAAATCCACCAAAGGGGGGCGTCCCCTCTTTAGAGTCCAATCCATATCAAAACTAACCTAATTTCATCCCTAAGGGTACGTTTGATGACTTGTCCAGGGTTGGACAAAATGAAAAAAAAAAAGATAGAACAAAAAATTGGTTATGTTTGTTCTGTAATAATTGTTCCAAGTCCAACATTTGTTTGGACCCTACTCAGGTGCTATGTTCCAAATGTCCATTGTTTGATGACGATGTGCAGACAACTTGGACAATCATGAATAATGGGTCGAATTACTTTATTTTGGATCGTATGACCCGATTTGTCCACCATTTTACATGTTTTAAAAAGTTTATAATAGTTTTTTAGCAGAAATAGCATGACTCATCGAGGATAGTTTAAAAAAAAATTTACGTCAACGGGCGCATCCATGGAACATAAAAACTTGACAATAATTTAGCATAAATAGCATGACCTGACTTTAGGATACTTATGAATGCATGAATAATGAAATGTTGTTGCCACGTAAGTGTTGAGAACTTTTCCATAAGGTTAATGGGTGTAGATAGAAAAAAAATCATTTTCAAGAATAGGGAGACCATGTTAGAAATTAAAACCTGGGGCATATTGTTGAGTTCCCTTCTATTTTTTCCATGATTATTTTGAAAAGTATAAAATAAAAAAAACACTTTCATCGATGGTGATGATGAAATTTCTTTCATGTTGTCTAACAAAATGCATACAAACATAAAAAAAATCAACCAAAACAATATATGAAAGTAAAGGTAAACAATATTGAGATTCATTCAAATTGAACATGAAAGATTGATAAAGAAACATTGGGTACTAAGATAAGTATTTTTTCTCTTTTGAAGAATTGTTCCAACCATACATGGTTATAAATCAACACGTTTCTTTTCTCTATCAACTTTTGTTTTTTCAACTACCACTTGTTTGTTTGCCTCCTCTATTTTTGCCCTCCTTTCAACTACCTTTGCTCTTTCCTCGTTAATTTCTTTTTTGGCTGCTTCCACAACACGTCTATGTTCTTCTACCCTATTTTTTTCCAGGTTTGCATGCCTCTTTTCTTCATTTGCCTTGATTCTGTTAGCATTTGCTTGCTTATTCGCCTCTTCAACTTTTTGTTTTTTAGCATATGCTTGCGTCTTTGTTGCTTCGACCTTCTTGCTCGCCAAGTTTCTTCTGTGCCTCTTTTTCAAGATCGTTTTTTAGTCTCTTTACCTCCTTCAATTCCATTATATGACTAACAAGTTTACCATCTGCATCTTTGCTTTGAAAACTCAAGCCATTAATTTTTTGCAATTCAAATCTCTCTTCTTTCAGGCTGCATATATCCCTCTCTTTCTTATTAGACAACTCATTTTCAGCAGCTTCTTGCTCTGATTTTGCATGCATTCTCTTTTCCTTCAAGGCTGAAAAGAAAAAACACGAAGGATCAAGATTTTAGCGTAAAGTAATCATAAGAAGAAAAACAATCAACAGTAATACAAAACTTTTGCAATTTATGTTAGAAAACTTGGCAATGTTTCCATCGTCTTCAATTCCTATAGACATGTAGCAGATGATGAAAATAAACAAAACCAATATCATTAGAAGAGTTTAGTGCACCCATTTATCCAAAATAGCAGGATAAGTTTGGAAATTGCATTGCAAAGCATAACCCAAGTTACAAACCTTGTCCCACTTCTCTATGGGAAGATCAATAACATTGTATGCAAACATTCATATAGAAAACAAGGATAAGTTGTTATCCTTCCATTCACGATAAGAGGGTGGATGGCATCCAAAGATCCCTTCAGATAATTAAATTTACTTATCATGGTTTCTTCATAACCACATTGAGGTCAATTGATTTTCCATTTGATAAAGCGAAGAACGACAAATAATGCATGCCAACAACTTTCAATCCAAACTACAGGTTCTTAAACGTAAACACAAGAGTCATCACGCCTAAGAAACATGGTACCAACAATATGCATATTCTTACCTTTTTTTAGCGCATTTTTATCATCCCTGAGATGGCCCACTGATGCTTCCAGGACCTTGATTGCCTGCTTCAATGTAATTCTCCCCTGCTCTGACTTCTGTAGCTTCTTCACTTGTTCCAATGACCAAACAAAAATTTAAACAAGAGAACTATATCAAACCCCAACTTGCATCAATTGAATCAGAATCCCAAAACCCTAATTTCTTGGCCTCTGCAAACACATCCACAAAACCCTAAATTCCAAACAAGGGAACCAATTTTGTTCTTCAAATGAAAATGGTAAAAAAAAATCTAAGGGATTCGAAGGAAACTCCATCTTCGAAAATAGGCAAAAAAAATATGGTGATTAGCAAAAACATGAAATCATCACGCTGAACTCAAATAAACAACAACAACAATAATAGCAACAAACAACTACCTCTGAGCAACAAGGGGATTCCACGAGCTCTTCTGAATCCATAATTGAAGATGGAAAACAGGAACGTCATCAATCAAGTTCCTCCGATATTGAGGGTTTTGAGAGAGGGAGAGGGAGGGATCGAAGGTTTTTAGAGAGGTGAAGAAAGAGACAGAGAGAGGGTTTTGAGAAAGGTAAAGAGCATTCCTAAGAATTTCTGGTAACGAGGAAGTTTCTGATGTATTGTGTCTGACACGCGGGTGGTTATAGCAACGACATGGGTTGAAAAGGGAGAGGGCACATAGGGTGAGGAGTTTTTCTCCCCTTCCTTCTCGCGATCTTTTGAGAGGGAGACAGACTGAGGTTGTAGTGAGAGAGAGATAAGAAAAAGGAAAAGGAAAACAAGAGGAGATGGGCAAAGGGCACGCAACGATGCGCCCATCAAGGTAATTTTTTTTTTCAAAAAACATTCCCTCTGTTCCTATTCCATCTGTAACAAGGGGGGGGGGTGGATCAAAAATTACACAAGAGAGAGAATGTGACAACTTGCGGAACGTCGTCTGCCACATCCAATGTTCGCTAAAACATACGTTCTGGACATCTTTTTCAAGGGATGAGCCATCAAACATATTCTAAGAATCTTATTCAAAAATTTCACTAACTAATTATTTAATTAAATAATTAATTAAATTAGCTACTAATTTATTTTAATTACTAACTAATTAACCTAGGGAGCATCCCACCCTCTTTAGATTCTTTTAGGGTTTTAAAGACCCTCCTAATGAGGTCTCTAGAACCTGAAGTGGATCTTAGTTGGGTCTGGATCCAAAATGATTTAGATCTAAAAACTCGATCTACATCCAAAACTCAATCTGAATCCAAAAGTTTGATCCAGATTCAATCCATATTTGAGTTGAATTTAGGAATGAAACAAAGAAATACAAAATCAAAATTCAGTTTAAGATCCATATCTAAACATAAGATCCAAATCCATATTTGATCTAAACTCAGGTTTGAATCTGAATCAAACTCATTAAAGATCCAAATAAGCCTGAGTCATCCCTGAACCCTTGTGGGCCATACTGACTGTACCTGGCACCCCACTGGGCTAGGCGTGACCCCTCTAAGCCTTTCTTGGAACCTGGTTTGAGTCCAAAACACTGCTTGATCAACTTAGACTCTCAAATTTTTCCTTAATATAAAACTGGTTTTAACCCAAATTTAAAAGTTAAAAATTAAAACAAAATAGAAGGTGTTACATAGCCATTGGTCAATATCCAATATTTTCTATTTTTTATATAATTTTCAAAAGTAAACTTTATATTTTTTAGTATTTCATATTAAGAACCTAAAATTTTATAAATTTACCCTTGATTAATTTCATTATTTACAAGTATGACAAATATACATTTA